>NW_024884855.1:11668061-11744337 GCF_019232065.1 Centrocercus urophasianus | reverse complement strand
GGGGGGGGCGAGAAAGGGAGCGGAACCGTCTGCAGGCGTCAGCGGTTGTTTTCCTTCCAAATTTGCCCTGAAATACGGGACGTAACGCAGCAGTGCCGGGAGCAGAAGGTCCCCAGGATGCTGCCTGCAGCTGCAGCCAAAGGCAGATGCTAGAGGAAAAGCAGTGCGAGGCCGGGCTCAGGCACAGCACGACCCCCCTGCCCCGCACCTTCTCATTTGCAGTGGCTGGGCAGTTCGTCCTGCCACCAGCAGCCACACTTTTCTCCAAAGTGAGGTCTAATGTCACAAAGTTCTGCCTTCGGGCTTTGATCGGAGCTCCAGTTTTCACCCTCAGTTAATTCCTGGTGTCCTGGCACCTCAGCAGCTCTCCAGCCTTCAGAGCGCTCCATTGCCTCTGCAAATGTTTTGTTGGCTGGTGAGAAACGCTGGGAAATCTCAATGAGTGAGAAATCCAAAGGCTTGTCTAATCCAACAGCACCCTCTTCCAAACATGCTGACATTGTAGTGTTTAAACAGCTGCATTGTACCGTGCAAAAGCTCTGTGAAGCTGCGGAGCAGCCAGCGGGATCTGAACATTCAGAGGGAGAGGATAAATATCTCTGATTTCTATCCCCTGCACGTGTCAGTGGTCCGGGCTCTTCTGCTTAACAGAAGAGGCTGTGAAGGGGAAAACCTGACAAAGTTCTGGTTTCCCTGAGAAAAAAAAGAAAAACGGCCACAAATGCCAGAACACTGAATGATGGCTAAAAGCATGGGGGACCTTTGGGTGGGAGAAATGTGGCTGTGTCCCATAGGTGGAAGGTGAAGCTGTCCGTGATGGCCACAACACAGCTACTGCTGTGTGTTTGCCCCCCAAGTTCCCCCAGCAGACATGAAATGTAGCACTCACGTGTCATTCTCACAGTCCCTTTCTGTATCAGTATGGTGCTGCTAAGGAAGGGGTGACCTACCCCAAGTTAGTTGCTCTTTAGCAGCAGGCTCAGTTGAGCTGGTTTCTTCTTATTCTTCCTGATTAAAAGGAAGGAATGGGAGCATTGGGTCCGACAGGTCAGGTTTCTGCTGAACCTACTTCCAGCCCCAGCTCTGTTAAATAAAACTTGAGGATGCTGCTTTTCTTTGGGTCCAACTTGTAAGAGATGTTTGTAACATAATGCAATCTAAACTCAACATTGCAGCTCCACATTTCGGCTGTGTAAGGGACTCTGTGAGTGCTCAGTTATGTCACTGTCAGTTTTGCTCCTGACTTGCATGGGCTTCAAATCAGGCATGAAGAGTGGAAGTGCCAATCCAGCTTCCCGCACCCACAGGGCTCTCCCTCCCCAGCCCCATTTTTTGGTGCCTGCTACAAACTGTAATGTTATTTCTTTCTCCACATTTATGGCTTTTTTTTTTTTTTCCCCCTCTTTCCCATGTTTGTTTTTGGTGGTAGGCATAATGAAGGGAATGAAGAGTTTTTGCCAACTGGAGAAACCTCCATAGACTCCTACCCAAACTGGTTAAAATTCCACATTGGCATCAACCGGTACGAGCTGTATTCCAGGCATAACCCTGCAATCGAGGCTTTACTACAAGACCTGGTCTCCCAGAAGATCACCAGTGTTGGTACGTTTGGGCATTAATGGCTTTTATGGCTATTTGCTTGTAGTTCAGATCTCGCTGCTGTTTGAATATTAATGGCTGTTTTGCACGACTTCTCTCTGTGCCTACAACATTGCTTTCTGACTTCTGGGCTCATTTTCCTTGTTAAACATAAGGAGATATTGCCAGCTCTGTATCACCTGAATAATTGAAAAGTCTGCCAGGAAGGCAAGCCCCATTCATTTCTGATGTCCTCCGGTTATCAGGCTGAAAGCGCCCTGTTCAAAAAAAAAGGAAGAAAAGGTTAATGAAAAAATCACAGCCAAAAGCAGATAGCATCCTGCCTGAGCAAAGCATCTGCTACTTGCTGGTCATTATTTCAGGCTGCGTCTGGAGGGAGGGGAGCAGCAATGAGCCACAGCCCTGCAGCCATGCAGGGAGCATCGAGCGCTGGGGCTCGGAGGGGCTGCATCCCCCTGGGCACAGCTCAGCTCTGCTTGTTCCACTCGGAAGTCCACAACAGGGATGTGCTCCTGTCAGCCTTTGGCTCTGGTTAAACAAGGTGACAGAGTTTGTTGTTGTTTTTTTTTTTTCTTGGGGGCTGTTTAATGACAGCATGTGTCTCTTCAAATTTAGCTGCGGAGCTGCACAGGGAGCGAAAAAAACCCGCAGCCTGAATGAAAGCCCTGCACTGCTAAACAAGCACAGCCCGTGGGCTGCAGGGGCAGAGCTGCACAACCACCGGCCTCCGAGAAAATGGAGAGCCTTGTGCTGACCACAGAGCTGCTAAGTCTGTTTCAGGGGCATGAAATAGCAGCTCTGCAAAAGCGCTGATTGCACGGAGCCACTGCGGGATGAGGTCACCAGGTCTTTAACCCCGCGAGGCAAGAATTCCCCTGGCTTCAGCAGGAAATGGTCCCTGCAAGAATAGCATCCGTGGGCCTATGGCTGACATTTCCATCACGTGAATCCCAGCGGCTGCTGAGCAGAACTGAGGGAGCTCCTCGGTCACCAGGAATGGGCTGAGCACAGATAGCCGGGGTGGGGGAAAGGCGGGATGCCCCGGGAGATCAGGTGCAAGCACGGCTGTGCCCTGGCTGAGTGCATGGCTGGGAGCTCTGCTCTGAGCTCTGTGGAGTGGAAGCCTGCTGCTGCAGTGCATAGTGCCCAGCTGCTGCCCTGCAGGTGGGGGGACAGGGACTGGGGGACAGCTGGGCTCGAGAAAGAGGACAAACACAGGCTCGTTCTCTGTCCTTACAGCTCTGGATTGGAATGATTAATTAAGGAGCACAGGTGTGATGGCTAAGCTGTGCATTCTCCCATCTCTGGCTCAGAGATGGCACTGCAGGCAGCAGCACACTGCCAGTGCTTTGCCCCGCACACACACAGTGATTCCTGCAGTAGCAGTGATGTGTGAGCAGAGTCTGAGCCAGCTTTTTTCAGCATTAGCATTGCTCTGTGAGCGCATCCTTTGGCAGAGAAGAAGTGCTCTGCCCTTCCCTGCCCCAAGCAGTGAGCGGGCTGTGCCTGGGTTCTTGCAGGGGGGATGCTCAGCCAAACTGCCCTCTGGCTCATCTGCTGAGGTTCACACAAACCACATCAGCCCCAGCCATGGTTTGGACTGAGTGGCTGCTGAGTGTCCCTTCTGCAGAGCAGTGAGATGGTTAAGGTTGATGTAGGGATGCTCAAGAAGGGAGATGGGAAGGAGAAATAATAGGTTAGCGCTCACTCTTTGCTCAATTTGAGCTTCTGGGCATGTTGCTTAACCTCTCTATGCTTCAGTTAACCTAGCAGCAGCATTGTTATAACAAAAAATAGGAGTGAAATCCTGACAGTGGTGACGTAAGTGGAAGTTTTGTCATTGGCTTCCCTGAGGCCATGATTTCACCAATGCGTCGTAAGGATGTGTCATGAGGTTTTCATTAATTATGGTTTCGATAGAGCTTTGAGATCCATGTGGAGAAAAGGCCAGAGCCCGCAGAGGAGGACTGATGATTAACAGCCATTTCCTATGAGACTGTCTCTTTGCTAATGTTTGAACAAGTTGGGGCCTCTTATGCCCCTACATGAAAGCACAGAACTGTGGTTTCTATCAGCGATTCAGTATTATTTCCATAAGCTGAAATATGAAGTACATTTGATAGAAGTATCAGTCACTGTGGGAACTGGGCAGCAATCCCAAACTTACATTGAGCTGAGAGGGGGAAGAAGACTTCTGCCTCTGCCCAGCTCAAGAAGCCAGATAGAATGGAGCTGGGAGCTTCCATAGCCTCTGTGGGGCTTCGGGGCTCTCGGTCGGGTTGCAAAGCAAGAAGAGCATCTTGCTAATATACTTCATTTAATCCATCTTTTATTTCCCGTCACAAATTCTTTGGATGTTTAAAAATATGTTTTAAAATAACATCTGCCATTTTTCAGCTTTACTGCAGAGCCACAGCAGGGATTCAAAAGCATGTAAGCTGATTAATAAAGAGTAATATATTTGACCAAAGGACATTTATAGGACTTTCACAGTCTTTTGAATATTCCTCCATATTTTCCCATTGGACTGTGCTTTTCTTTATCCTCTTTGCTCTCTGTTCATTTTTTTTTTTTATTTTCTGAGGCAGCAGCAAAGATTCCAGGTTAGAAGTAAAAATAAGTGGGACTCTTTGTAGCACCCAATCTTCAGGCTCCTTTTTGTAAGTAGGACAATTAAATACCCAGGCTTACATGCATTAGATGAAACGGGATATTGCTCTATCCAGTCTTTTCCCAGTGTTCAGATCGTGGCTCTAATAGAATTAGGTGATTTGCCATGTGGGTTTTTGATACCTCCAGTAATTAGATCCGAACTGCAGCTGAACAGCTTTCTTCACCACGTCGCACTTTCCCTGCTCCCTTTGCATTATTTATGGAGGAGAGTGGTGACCAGATTGATCCTGCCCCATCTATCAGCACTGCTCACACGGCTCCGTAATGTGCAGCGTTGTTTTAAAATGAAAACAGTGACAGAAGCAATTCCCAAGAGCAGGGAGCACCAAGGTGACATTTTCTTGATGTTAAAGTTTAAATGGAACAAAAGCATGGATGGGAAGGAGAGCATCGCATTCAGCTCCCACAGTGACACCTAGAGCTGGCCTTGAAAAGGACAAGGTTACCCAGAGCTTTGAAGCTGAGGATGTGTTCTGTGCCCTGCATCAACAGATACAGCTCCTACTCATTCTGAGCAGCATAAAGGGACAGCTCTTAATTTGATTTAATTCAGTGAAAATTTCCCCCTGCCATAAATAGGAGCCTGGAGAGAATTGTTTTCCACTGAGCACCAAATTCCAATTTGCAGAGGAAGCACACGCACAGGCAACTGCGTGCTTCCTTTGCCTTTCATAACTGTTTATTGCACGCATCAATAATAGCCATGCTTATTAGATATTCTCTTGCATATTTACAAAACGGCTGTGCATAATTGCGCGGTGCTGTCAGCAGTTTAACAACAAATACAGCATGGTGCATTGTAGATCTTCATCTCTCACGTGTTCCTGTCCCAGAGAGCTGTGCTGAAGGACTGTGGTTGAGCAGAACAGGCTTGGGTGATTTCTGGGTTGAGTGAGTTGGGTTTGAGTTTTTGATTCTTTACATTCTCTGGTTGGAAAGATTTGGAAACATAGCTGACTGGTTCATTTCTGAACCTGCAGTGCCTTCAGTTTGTGCAGGCAGTGATGAGGCAGTAAGCATGAGGTTGCTCAGGCAGTGAAGGAGTGCTGCAATTCAGCAAGGTGGACTCTGTTTCAACTCAGGAAAAAGAAAAGAAAAAAGACAGTAGGCAGTAAATACTAAACCTAAACTCTGGCGCAGAAGGAAATTATGAAAATCTCATCAAAGGAAAGGGAAAAGTGCTGCTGAAAACGTAATGCAATGTAGCACCATTGATTTACTGTACAAGGAAACAGTGAATCAGCCAAGAGTCAACAGATTGATTAAATGTACGATTCCAGATGAAAAGAAAGGACTTACAGTGTACAACAAAGCCACTGAATGGTTTCACAGGTCTCTTCCCTGTCAGAAATCTTTACTATCTTGACTAAAGCAAGAAAGGTCTTTAAAAGCAAGTTAGCAGGATTGGCTGATCAAGAACAAATTAAGAGATGATGATGGTTTGAACTTGATTTGAAATCTATTCTGTGCAGCTTGTGTGGGGCCATGTCTTTAGCCTGGGGCAGAATACTGCTTGTTAAAGCCAGTCATAGAGTCATAGAATCACAGAATGGTTTGGGTTGGAAGGGACTTTTAAGACCATCTAGCTTCAACCCCGTGCTATAGGCAGGGACACCTCCCACTAGATCAGTCAACATGTTCATGCTAGATTTAAGCTTGATCTATAAAATAGGATCTGAATGGATCTGAACATCTATTTCAGACATCTGCTCATCTTTTTGACTTTGACTTTGGCTTTGACTGGATCGTGTTGCTCAGGCATTAGCACTGCATAAATAACCAAATCAAAGTGTTCAGAGGTCCTTTTGGAGCTCTCACTTTCCATCAGAAAACCATAATAGGCAAGAGTTATCATGCAGCAAAACTGAACTGGAAATCCAGATCAATTCCTTTTGGGTCAAATCACACTGGCCATCATTGGATCTCTACCGAGTCTGTACTAGATGATTTAGAAGAGGGAGATAGAAACCATGTAGCATATAAGTGTAAAAACAGGCTTGAAAGATGATAGGCAGTGTATTTTTTACACTGGTGGTATCTGTGGATCAGGAGGGGAATTCATTGAGAATTCTTGTATTGATGAGTTTTCAGAAGAAGGAGGAGGGGACGGGATGGAAGAATAGCAGACACGGTGTGTAGCTATGTCAAAAAACTCATTAGGTGCAAATACTGAAAGCATTTTTAGAGGCATGATTCAAAGTCCATCATAGAAAACAGAAAGAATCTCTCTGATTTCACTGCTTTTGGATGGACTCTCCAGGAGAAGGATATCTCAGGGGATTTTTTGCAAAGCCTCCTAAACTTGGGAAGATTTCTAATCACAACCAAAAGATCTTGCCCTGGGTTAAGAGGAAAGTTTAATGCTGCATTCCCTTTCTTTCTATTTTGGGGAAAAAGAAAGATTTTTAATTGCCTGGAGGTAAAATAGCAACGGTTCTATTGGGATTTGGTTTGAACACTGTGCCAGTACGTTCAGATGCTGCAGAAGAGGGAATTTGAAGTATTCCTTTTCCAGAGCTGCTCTTGTTACAGCATCTTCAGAAACCTTAAAAAGAAAAACCAAACATGAAATCAGAGTTTGACTAGAGGCTCCCTTTGGAATCAGAACAGCATGACATTGTGAGACCTTTTAAAAATTATATAAGCTTGTTGATCATAGACAAGACAGATTGCAATGGCGTAGCATCTTGCAGTTTCTTGAAAAATTGTGTATTCTGCTCCAGGGAATTATAAATTCTTCATAAACGTTCTTAATGGGCAGTAGGTGACAGCACAAGGACATCTGCAGATAAGCAAACACTGTTTGTCCAGGATAAGTTCCTGGAAGGTGACGTGGCTACTGCTGTTTGCCTGGGATGACCAAAGGGATGTATTTAACTGAGGTCTGAGCAGGAAAGAAACACAGCTTAGAAAAGGAGAGAGAAGCCAGTAGTCTACTATAACAGTAAGGGTCAAGGAATGTAATCAGGCCTGGAAGTCCTGGTGAGTCATCTCCAGTGAGACCTGCTCTCCTCCAATTGCCACCCCCATGATTTGGGCACCTTCCTCAGGCTCTGCTCCCCATTCTACTTTATTTAGAGATGCATTAAGGATCTTATGGGGTTCAGCAGGACAGTCTGGGCTCAGCACCGCGTGTTTCCCTCTCTTTAGGGAGGGAACATTAGGTGTTGGACTTGCTGCAATCTTTGAATCTCCTCTGCCCTGTCCAACGATTAGCTGAAGTGGGAATGTCTGGAGCCTAGAGAACATGGAGGGCAGCCAACATGGAGCTCATGTGGCATTGGCCGCAGTGCCTTTGGCTGCCAGCATACTTTCTCAACAAGGCTGCTCCCATTGATGTCACCCTCTGTTTTGGAAGGGCCCAAAGTTTTCTCCTGGCAGCAGCAGTGGGAGAGCATCCCAGCCAAACTTCAGTTGGGTCGAGGCTACTATTGCAACCAATTAAGACAATACAAAGGATGGATCTAAGAAGACCAAGAGATGCTTTTGTCTTACTTCAGCTCAGTTCTTTCTGACAGGAAACCAGGCCTCTGTGTCTCATGGAAGAATTATGCTGAATTGTTAATCTTCTTCATACATTCCCCCTTCTCGGTGATGACACACTCTCTGTTGAGTTCAGCTGCTAACAAAATCATTATCTGTCGAGTGGCTTCAATTTGCTGAGAAACCAGTCAGCTTAATCCATCTGATGCTTTGTGCTTAGAAATAGGCATGCTGGAACATCCTTTTTTTCTTCTTTGCATTTCTGTGGTTTCCCAAAGCCTTGGCTTCCCAGCTGTACCTCAAAATAGGCTCTGTCCTTCCCAATTCTGTGATGGGCTTACAAGATATTTGCTGTATTTTGGACTTATATGGCTCAAGGAGGAGAGGAAGCCAGAGTCTAAGCCCTAAGCTATTCATAATTCAACCAAAAAGCATACATTATGTAAATTTTAAATAAAAAAAACATGCAGTTTTCGTCTGTTGCGATCAGTTTGCAACCAGCTGTACTGAGATTGGTGAGCTAGGGAGGTTTATACCTGGCAGAAGGGACAAAGTTCTGCCCTTTGATCCCAAGATACATTGCTGACCTAACTGAAGGCATCCCACATGAATAGGGTTGCAATTACAGGTTATGCCTTAAAAAGGCAGGCAAACTCTGCTCCTTTGGCAGCAGCTGGGCCGGGATGTTCATGGAACGGGGGGAGGGTCTGTGTGGGTCTTTGTAGGCATGATGCAAGGGCAGCTCCAGCTGCCTGCCCGCTATCCAAAGCAAGAAGAAACATTTCCAGAGTGCATGGCTGAGCTGTGATGTTCCTGGGGCAGCACGTGTATGGTTTGGATGGATGTTTGCTGTTCCTCATTGCCTTCAGGCTCTGGGCTTGGCAGAAAAAAAATGCCTATATCTTCCTTCAGGTGCAGATCAACTGACATGCTTTGCACAAGAGAGAGAGTTTGGTACATGAAAACCACATGCTTCTGCTTTACCTGTTCAGTGCAAGTTATTTAATGCCCTTTAATTACTAATTATTTATTTGTTCCTTTGGGATTGACTGGTAATGCAAGAGAGGGCAGGGGTCAGCAAAACAGCAAGGCAGGAGGGATTTTTGTTCTAAGGAAAGTGTAATCACACTGACCAGATTTACACAGCATTTTGTTGCAAAAACATGGATTACAAGGGCTGAAAGAGAGCTGTTGACCTACCAGTAATATGGCATGGAGAGGAGCAATTAAAAAGGTTGTGCAGCTAGTGGCATTGCTTAGAGAAAGAGGATGTGCAGGTTATGTGGGTTGAACAAGGGTAGCTCAAAGCCAAAATTGATGGAGCGAGGTAACCTGACATTCGTAGCGTTCTGCAGCCGACACAGGTTTCTTCAGAACTGCAAAGGAAGGAATTGATGATGTGATCATTTGTGGGAAGCGTTTTGAAAGGACTGACTCATCCCCACAGATAGGGCTGTGGTGGCTCTTCCCGCACAGGAGTGAGTGAAAGAGTTAGAGCATGGGTTATTTCATTTGTTCAGAGCAGTTTTGATTGAGATGTTGAAAAAGCAGCTGGTTTGCCAAAGTGTATGTTTACCTTTTTCAGTAAACTTTTCATCAATTAAAATGCATTTTTGGAACTCTTACATCAAAATAAAAAAGGCTCTGACTTTAAAAACGCTGTAATCTGGCTGTTAACATGATGTTGTTCAAGTTGTACAGATTGGTATGAACGAATGTCAGTCTTAAATTCCCATGAGCTCCCAGCTGGGATGTGAATTCAGTGTCTGAGCTGTTGGCCCCATGTGCATGGAGTGGACTGCAGCCCCTGCCCTCCCCACACAGCCATTGACCTTCTGCACACCTCTGCTGTCCTCTGCAACCACCGTGGGGTCTCCTGAAAGTTAGTGGATAATTCTGGATAAATCTCCATTGTGCAGAAAGGAGGTGGATTTACATACTGCTCAGCAATGATTAAAATCACAGCAGAGATCAGAGGCTGCTCCAGTATCTGCTCATACTTTTAATTAAGCAGATGTCTGCTGCGCATCGGACCGTAATCCCAGCTACAGCTGGCTTTGAAACCATCCTATCTGCCTTCCCAGTGTGTACCTCTTGTTAGCAAGAAGTCCCAAAGTAGTTGAAGATGGAGAAAACAGGACTCCAGTGAGCTGTTCCCATACCCGCTCCTCAGTCAGGGTGCGTAGAGCCCACCATGGTTCTACCATGACCAGCTGAAGAACACAAAGACGTATCAGAGAGTACCATCCATTTTTAGTCCTGGCCAGCAGCACCAAGCTCTCCCCTGTTCTGCAACCACTGAATAATCTGTTATCCAGTTAGGATTGCCCTGCTTAGTGCTCAGATGCCGCAGTGCTGTGTTTGGTACAGAGCAGAGGTGTGTGCTTTCATTTCAAGAAAGCTGAATGTAAGTAAATCCATATGTAGCATTTTAAAGGGGTTTTGCTTTTTCCCACAGCAATGAAGTCAGGAGGCACCCAGCTGAAGCTGATCATGACGTTCCAGAATTATGGACAAGCACTGTTCAAGCCAATGAAGTAAGTGAAATACCGTCTGGCTGCATTGTATAGCCTGTTGCCTAATTCAAAGCCATTAGGAATTTGGTCAGTATTGCTCGAGGCTGGTGGGGCTGATTGGCTAGGCTGGCTGCTCAGTGTAGGGCTGTAGGGTGTATGGTAACCTTGCCCTGCCAGGCTGGGCTTCGGAGCTTATATTTCAGACGCATTTTAGTTTTCTCAGGAGTGTTACTCATTCTGATCTCTGTGGAATCTCCCATCATAAATATAGGGTGTTCTCAGTATTTCTTTTTTATGTAAATGTATTCTGCAGGTCTGAGCTTTATCTAATGTCAGTTCTCCTCTGGAATATGACCACATGTGGGAGATGGCTCCAAATAGTTTTGGGAAGACCTGAATAGTATTTGTCTGATTAATTACAGTTCAATCCACTGGTTGTCTGTATTGAAGAGCTGAGTTAGTCATTTGAGCTGTGGCAGTGCTGACTGTGAAATGTGTTCATTTGAGTGTGATGCTGCAAGGTAATAGATCTGGAGACAAGGGGAAGGGCTGGGATGAGGCAGTGATGATTTGCACCTGCATCAGGCTGGCCAGATCCCACTGAGATCACAGAGGTTATTCAGGCATAAAGGAGAAGTAAAAGAGTTCCAAACCCTGACCTCTGTGTTTGTGTTGTAATAAGGAAAATGACTCTGTGCTTGTTGTAGATGGCTTAGCAAAGACTCTGTGTGTTGCAAAATGTTTAATGAAGCTACTCAATATCTGTGTCAAGGGTACCACTGGAATAATAAATTCATTTCCTTCTTTTGTTCCCACTGAGGAGAAGATACATTAATTATCTCTAGGATGCCCATAAAGGAATAAGGCAGTTCAGAATGAGTGGTTTGGAATACATACTGGCATTGTGTTATGGCTCTAGTGGAGAACACGACTCGTGGGGTAAGCTGCTGGCTGGGGGCTGAGATAAATTCCCAGTTTTACTGCAGATTTTGCTGTAGACTGACCTCAGACAAGTACAGACTTCACTTGATCTTATTTGACTGCCAGAAGGGACAAATAATTGGTTCCTGCTTGCTTCAACTCAAGCCTGAGCAGGAGCTCACCTTGTGTGCATTTATCCTGGGGTTTACATGGAAATCCTTCGAGTTTCCAGGCACAAGGATATTGTGCAAAAGCAAGATGCCTCCATGTTATTGCCCACATTACACACAAATTTCTCCATGTGTCTGGTGGGTCCCTAATTCATGGGAAGAGTTCAGAGGAATCAGAGATATCAGATCAAAGGGAAAGTGCTATCTGAGAGTATCTACTCCAACATCTTCCCTTTCTCTGCCTCTGCTCTGAATCTTCAGGTCATCAGATCATCAGTCCATGGGTGAAACCCCTACATTTGCAAGTTTGGTGCATTTGAACACAATTCCTATTTGTTTCCCATCCTCCATGACAAACCAAGAACTGGGCACATCTAGGGAGCCTTTAAGAACAAGGAAGAATCATGGTTGTGCAGTTGGCTTTTTACATTGGGTGTGATTTGTTTCTTCTCCATTTGCTGAGATGCAGATAATTTCAATCTCTATCTTTGGTATGACATTGTAATTTTGGGAATGCTAATGAGGTTAAATCAAAAGTTTACTGCTTCTACCCTGCCTTGGCAAGATGATGGATGACAATAGATGTATAGCCACTTTCCTGTACAGAAGCAATTACTACCATCCACCAGCACAACAACAAAAGATGATGATGTCTTAATCATTCCCTTTGCTTAAAGCGAAGGGCAGCAATATCTTATTTCCTCCCTGATCTCTGCATTAAATACACATCTGGAAAAAGCAGCTTTAGAACATTCAGCATCTGTGTTCCCAGGCACCACACCTTACAGCAGTAATGCTGCTTTATGTTGATCATTGCCAAGCACATTAGTGATTTTGAATAAGAATGTTTGCAAGCATTTGTCTTCATTCTGGTAACAGTGAGCAGGGAGCCAGATGCTCGCCTAGTGTAAATCTTCTGAGCTCCTTTGGCATCTGGTCCCATTGGCCTCTTTCACTAACTTACAGAAATGTTTGTAGCATCATTTCTTGATATGGAAATAAGCAGCCCAGAACTGAAAACAAGCAAGCAAACAAAAAAGTCAGGCTTTTAAAGCAATGAGACTTCTTGTAGGACCTTACTGAGCACACAGACTGTTTCTGGTGCTCCTTTTCTGCAGGGTGCCCCCCTGATCCAGGCTTCACACAGCTGGCTGTGCCTTCCCAGTGCAGCACACCAGGGGCAACTGACAAATCAGGGCCATATCTCCTAAATATACTCTTGTCACAGCACTGATGGTGTGAAGGGTGTTTAAAAAAATAAATTAATTAGAGAAGCATGAAACCCCACCTTCTGTGATCAGCTGGTGGATGGATGCACTTGAGAGCCAGGAGGTTCCCACGCAGTACATCCTGTGTGTTTCAGTTGTCACTGTGCAGTCAGCTCCATGGCTTTTTGTAGTAGCAGAAATTATGTTTTTCTCCCTCTGGAGCTGATAAGGCCCTTCATACAAGCAATCTTCACAAATCCCAGGTAATACACTTGTTAAATAGCATGAAGTGCCCAGCTGCAAATGAAAAACCGGAGCTTGAGTTCATCACCTCAGTGCTGTAGAGGAGGCAGTAAGAGTTACATCTCCTTACTGAGCTGAACTGCATTACTGATTTTCAGAGAACAGAGCTGGCATCAGTAGTATTTCAAGCTTGAACACAAAGAAAATTGATAGTCCTGCATTTCTCACCCTGCCTGGAATCTGAAGTTCTGATAGCTGAATGGTGTGAGATCCACAGAGGGTGATGTGCAGGGTGGGCCGGTTTGCTTGGTTTTGATTCGTTTGAACTAGTTGGAAAACTGGTTTTGCTACAGATAGCTGCACCTGGCATCCCCTGAACTGAGCTAATGCCTTTTTGAGGAGGATACCTGCACACCAAGGAGACGAGGGAACCCTTCGCAATCACAGCCAGGTATCTGCTCGTGAAAGGAGAGGTCTCCATCCTTCAGCAATGCTTTCTGTAGGAGAGTCACAGCAAAATGTCCTCCCTGGGAAGCCTCTTGGAATGTGCAGAACTCGTAGAACTTGTTCTGCCCTGTCCCAGCCTCCTAATTCCAGGTTGCATTCATCCAGAGTGTAAGCCAGTTCTGGAAACACCCAGGCGGGCTTTGGAAATGGGAGAAGCAGAATCTGCCTTTGGCACTTCTGTGCTCAGTGCTTGCTGTGCTTGGTGTTAACTGACAGCTCTTCATCTGGTCATCGATTCAGGGTAGTGGAGCAGATGAGAGGCGGGGAGCTTAGCAGTCAGGGAAATGTGATAGTGGTAAATAAAGTCCCATCAGCTGCAATTATTTTATTTATCTGTGGCTCTGCATCTTCATTGCTGAAATAATTGCCCATAAAGGATTGCAGAGGAAGCCAAATCTATTTATAAATCCTATGGCCCACTGTAGGTCCCTTTGCTAGTTCCAAATGCATCATAGAAAAAGTGAATATTTGCTAAAACTCCAGGGAAGATTTAATGTATTTGCAATGTATCTTACAGCTAATGTGTAGTTTTATTTAGCTCGTAACACTTCGATCATACAAAATTATTACCAGATGGGACAGGCAAAAAATAGCAGCCTCCTCTTCTCCCATGATTAGCGTGTCTAAATTCATTAGTATTGTAGAGCATAAAAAAAATCATTTATATGATTGCTGATAACTGCAGTCACAGCTTTCTGCATGACTTAGCAGGTAAGGATGGTGTAGAGCCATAAATTCCAAAGGGTTTTGGCTTATTTGCCCAAAAAGAACACGTGCTTTATATTTTTATTTGGTTTCCTTTTGTTCTGTGAGCTGGTGGAGTTGAACAGCTGGCTCAGCAACAAAGCCAACACACTTTTTTTTTTCCCCAGTGCTTTATTCTTGAGGAGGGAGATCCTGCGCCAGCGGTCAGCGTCAGGACTCCTCTTGGTGCCAGGATTTTGAGAGAGGTTTTTACAGTTCCTTATGGAGAAGCCAAATAGAATCGAAAAGCAAATGGTATCTTGTGATAGGAATTGTGAGCAAAGTGTCGGACAGTCTGTGTTTAGCAGTGGCATTTCTCACTGCCAGTTGTATGGACTGCTTTGTACGAATATGTAGGAATGGTATTCATTAGGAAATCTTTGAGGTTCATTTGTTCTATTGAAGAAACACTACTGTATCGTGTGAATCCACTTTTGACTGGAAGAGGTTAAGGCCAATTCTGTTCCAAGTTCAGAAGTTGCCTGATATTTTTAACATCTTCCTTTTCTCCTGTTTTTACAAATCCTGATGTAGGATTTGTGAGAGCCACGTGGCTGCTCCTCCAGTAACTGCTGCTCGCAGTTACAATCTTTAATAAAGCAGAACTAATTAGCATCAGGGTGATATCAGGCCAGAAGAGTCTTTTAGGTCATGAAGTCCAAGCTCCTTGAATCGCAGGCAATCATCTCATGCAAACTCATACATAAACAGATCCAACCCTGCTGACCCTGTTTTTGTACCCTTTGTCCCTTCCGCTCCTCCTGAAACCCACTGCAGTGGTTTCTTCCGTGTTTTGCATTAATTGCAATTTAACAGTTTTAATCGCAGAAGTTTGTTTCTGTGACTTCGTAGAAGAAATGCTTCGTGCTGACACCTGTTTTGCTGGAGTGTCAGCTGGCAGGGTGCACCTTCCAGCATGGACAAATCCCCAGTCCCCAGAGGCAGCACCCTTCTTAGCGCCAGCTGCTAGATAAGTAGTCAGCATGTACAAAGGTGCTGCTTTACAGAAACAAACCCAGCACGCTTGCCTTCTAGCTTCTGTAACGTTCCTGTAGCTCAAAGACACAGGCACTGTTATCTGGGTTGAAATCTACCAGCCAAGGTCATGGGAAAGATAATATATGTGCTTCGATTGGCAAAGCACCGCTTTTTATTGACTTTTAAATGTCATACTTATAAAGGCAAAGGATTAACAGCCTTCTTAGAGTTTCTCTTTGATTTCCTTTTAGGAGAGCTCAACAAATAATGCATCTTTTGATAGGGTTATTAAACAGGGCAAACAACCCCCGTGCTACAAACAACTGTTAATCGTCTTCATTTCCTACCGTTAGATCCCCTTCTGGAAGCTGCAGTGTAACTGCTGTACCTGTGAAAAGCAGCCTCCAGGCCTGATCATCGTACCAATTAGCTCAGCATAATTCTTACGACTTAGTCAAGTCGTAAGTCAAGACACAGTTCAAGTCAGAGGAGTCGAAATGAACTTAGCATCGGGGTGGCTGGAAGATTGCTTTCCTTATTACATTGCATATCATGCTGTTTTGAGGAAATACATTTTGCAAACCTGTTGCATTTCAGCTGGCAGGCATCCAGTATAAACATGCTGTTATAAGTCAACGTGGCAATTAAATCAAATTGCAGTGTTTTCTCTGAGCTGCTACAGAAGTGAGATATGCATACAGTAGCTGCTACTCTAGAAGCCTTCCAGGATTAACACTTGGGCAGGCTGGAATGTGCTGCGTGAAATCCAGCAGAGCAGTCACTGGTCAAAGTGCAAACCCAGCCATTGGGTTTTGTTGCTCTGTTGTGCTGCTGAGCTGTGTTACTGTGCTGCTCCCCTAAGAACTCTCTTTCGGCACGAGGTGGGTTGTTGGAGACCCAAGGATGAATGAGCTGGGTGGAAGGCTGGGGTTAGTAATGCCAGTATTCAGCTAGAGGAAGTGCATTTTAAAACCAAGAGAAGTGATGTTTTGTAGCATCATGGAGAATAAATGCTTTTTTGTTTGTTTTTTTTTTTGCTGCTGGAAGTGCCAAACCATCATCACATATTCTGTGGACCTCATACGTAAGACTTTTGTCTTTATAAAGATATATTCAAATCCTTACCTACCAAATCCCTGCTGAAATATTTACCTCGCTCAGATTGACAGGCAGATTCTGTTTCCATTTAGCTCAGGAATGAGCCTGGAGTAAGCTAGATAAATTGTATCACTTGATATTTGAGTTGTGTGAGATCTGAATGTGGGATTTAATGAAGACAGTAGAGGTTGCCGTGTAGTATTTCAGTTCACAACACTTCAACGTGTTGTGTATTATGCATGAATTGTTTTTCTCTTTTCTAGCTAATCCTGTTCACCAAACCATCCTGCAATATCTCAGTGCAAATTGTACTTTAGCACTCAGCAGTGCCGGTGGTCCAAATCTCATTTATGCAAATAGGAAAATTTGCAGTGACTTCAAGGAGAGTTGGATGGGGATTGATGCTGACTGATAGCACTGGACAGTAATGAAACTCAGTCTTCTGTCTGCCAATGTGCACTGCATTCCCCCTTGCCACAGTTCAGCAACTGCTGCCTGAAATATTGATCAATCCCATCCAGCCCAAGAGCAATCTCTTCTCTGGTTCTGCAAGTGTGTTTATGAAATGACCCCAGAGTCAAAGTCTGAAAAGTCCAGGTAGCTCAAAGGTTGTCTGCTTGGATTAGGGCCTGTAGGGACCACTGTCAGAGGCATTTCACCAGCCAGAAAGAGGAAAACAAACCTCTTTTTCTCTTTTTGGCAGCAGCTCTGTTGTACTGTCCCATGCCCAGCTGCCCTGTGCTGAATGGTGTGACCTGGTGCTGCTGGGAGCAGAGCTTCCTCCTGCAAAGCAGTGCTGTTGTGCAGGTTACCACACCTCCTGGGGGTCTGCCCCATCCCATAACAGGGGCAGAGTGCTGAGCAGCCACCTGCTGCCACTGATGGTGAATTCTCCTAAATTCCCCCACCCCTTACGTCCTCTTGGCAGCTTCAGCTCCTGGCAGGCGAAGACTTAATTCTGCAGCCCTTGGAGGTCTCTGAGACTGGAGGATTTTGCATGAATAATCCAAGGCTTGCATTTTTCTTCGCCTTGTTTTTAGGATTTATTCTGCATATGATGCTCAGTGTCCATTTTGGGCTCTTGTCTTGTACACGAATGGCCACAGTGTTCCTCATAACCTTTTTAAGTGAGAGCTGGGTGGGCAGTCATATTTCACAGTAAAGTGTCTGCATGTGTGAAGCCATTGATTAGCTTTCTATCTTAGTGCTTAGAGAATGTCGCTAATTAGTCTTTAGGAACATGCTGCTGTATTTTTTCTTCTTTAACAATCAGATATTGCTGCAGCTATTTTTTTATGCAGTGTATTAAGAAAGAGGCATTTTCAGTGTCTGATTTTAATCAAGCTATTTCTCCATTTTAATTTTCCTCATACCAAGAAGTGCAGTCCTGCAGATCTGTCTTTTAATTAGAGACTCATTTTTAGTTTCTCCTTTTCCTGTCTAACACATCTTGCCCTGTGCTGGCAGTACAGAAAAGCAGCAAATGTTACTGAGGGAAGAGCTGGCATGAAATGTATAACCTGTGATTTACTGCTAAGTAACAGGGCTTGGCACACAGGGGACTCGGTGCCGCAGTGAGGTAATATGCCCTTAGTAAATCTAAGCAAAAAGAATGTGTTGAAAATGTTTTCAGTGGGATATGCAGATAATGCTACCCTGAAATATTTCATGGGAATTTTTCTCCATTGCTCTGCAATTTATAGTCCTTAAACTAGGCTCAAGAGACCAAAATTCAGGAAGGGAAAATGATTTGTGCAGGAGTTGTGGCATAAAGCAGAGGCTGAAGTCATTGGGCTGTGTGTAGTGTTTTATCTCCAGAGCTGCACGCACAGGTTTGTCCTGGCAACGAGTTGTGTCGTGCTCACCTCCTCCCTTGGGAGGAGTAGATCTGGGAGGTATTTACGGAGCAGCATCGTTGATCCCTGTGGTCCAGGCATCCCAACCGCTTGGAGGACACAGTGGGGATTTAGCCACTGCTGCTGAGACTGGAAATTCATTTGCTCTTCTAACAATCACCTTGTTGCAGCCCTCAGCATTTCTGCACATACCTCGTGTTAGGGCCAGCTCCCTGCAAACATCTGTGGGAAGGGGCAGGAAATAAGCAGCCAGTGAATTGAGTTTGATGAACCAGCTTCAGTGCTTTGCCGCAGGGCAGCAGTTGAGGTCCCATGGTCAGTGACAAGGTGGCAGCGTGGTGACACTGGGGGAGACCTGCAGCTGAAGTGACCTGTCTTGCAAAGCGAGACAGGGAAGCTTTTGTGAACTGAGATGCTGAGGAGAAAGAGCACGGAGTTCATCCTGATTATGCCATTGGCGTGGTGCTGTTGGTGACTCACTGCTGTAAACAAACAATGTATGTTTAAAATAGACCTAATAGCTGCTAATAACAGCTGGAAGACACGCTGGGCACCTCCAGTTGTTGGTTGTTTTTTTTTATTTAATTTTCATTTTCAGTGTCTGGTTCAATAGTCTTATTACTTATTCTTTCTAACTTAACATTTTCTACCCCACTGTAATATTCTGCATGTGGGCAAATGGAAGTGAGAAAGCCTGAAAGATTAATTTACATGTGAAGAAATAGCAGAAACCCAGAGTAAATAGCATCTGCAAACGTGTGGGAGCTAGGGAGCAGGGAGCACAGCAAAACTGTTGTAAATAGAAGCAATTTAAAGAGCTGCATTATGCGCTGCGGATAACAAAATACCCCACCCGGCGCTTAAACCAGATCTTTCCCAGCAGCAGAGTCCAGCTGATCCTGTTAGCATTTCGAGCCTCTTCTGTAAACCTTGCTAATGGGAGGTCTGAGTCCTGCATGCAGGGCTGCTCAGCGGGCCAGAGAATGAGCAGTGCCATGAGCAGTGCATGGGGACTGCTCAGGGCAGCAGTGCCACACACTGCAGTTGGTCTATGAATTCTGAGCTGCTGTGTTGGCATGAAGCAGTAAAGGAGATGTTGTCGAATTAATTTGTAGGTTTAGGGAAGATACAGCTGTTTTGATTATTATTGTCTTTAGTTTTTGGTGTAACCTATTTGTATTTTGTTTGGTTCTATCTCGTGATGCACAACAAGAGCTTTTCTACCTGGCCTGTTTGTATTTCTCTGTATTTCGTGTCTGCCTGAATCGCCGCAATATGACAATCTGTGCAAAATTTTCAAACAAGACTCTTTTGCATCCAATTCTTTAGGGATTTATGAAGCAGAAAATCTGATTCCCGGGGCCTAAAACCCAGAGGTTTTTCAGCCTTTCATGTTGCAAGCCCAGGTTTTGTGCGGGGAGGAGGGGAGCACGGTGCTGCCAGCTCTGCCTCCTGGGGCTGCTGATGGCAGAGGCAGCTTAAAGCAAAATTCTGTTTTCTCTGCATAAGATTGAGATGTGGGTCCTGGCTGGGACCACAGATTGATGCTGACATAAGGATATGGCACATCCAGGAGGGCTTGTGCCAGCCCAGGGCAAGGTGGCTGTCCTTTACCACATGGTCCCAACTGCTCCCTGCATCCACACCAGCAGCCAACCTAACATTTCAGGTCTCCACCACCAGCAAAAGAGACTGCCAAAAGAGAGGAGAGCTTCCCTTCCTCATTGTCTGCCTAATTACCCTGTTCTCCAAGCCAGCTCCGAGTTAAAGCCATCTATTTTTGTAGCCTCCTGGCTTCAGGTACAGGAGCTGGGTGACTGGGAGTTAAGCCCAAAACGTGCCCTTTTTGCTCTGCCTGACCTACTTGTCACTGCCGGCGGCAGCCGCAGAGTTCTGCTCCTCTCTCTTCTTAGCTTCACAGTCAGCCGTTTCAGGCTGCCTACTGCATCACGGCGCCTTGAAGTTGTTCCACTGTGCCTTGGGTGTTTTAGGACAGAAGTTGCATTTTATATGCTTCTGTAGCACTCGAGGTACCAACACTGCCCAAAGCGCTGGTGAAGCCTCCGTTGTTTTGCTACAGCCGTGCAGGGCAGCGTCAACCTGCAATGTGTGTCTCCAGGAGGTGTGAGGCCCCCGGGGCTCCCGCTCTGTTGGCACTCAGTGAGGCCACGTGGAAAAGCAGGGTTTTGCAGCATATCCAGGCCACCTATTCAAACCCAGGCTCTTTTGGCACCCGTGAAATTGTCTGACAACTTGCAGTCGGGCGCTGTGCCACGCGAGCAGATGGGCATGGACAGCCTGGCAGCCAAGAGCCCAGGATGTTCATCTGGCAGAGGGGAGGCAAGGCAGAGCTCCTCGGCCAAATGCCAGTCCTGTGAAGTCACCGAGGGAAGAGCTGTCACGGTGTGGGGCTCTGGTTGGGGCGCGGGTTGTTTTGTAGAGGGGTGATGTGCCCCCACAGCTTCATCCAGCACCACTAACATGGAGCTGCTGACGTGCTGGGTTCGAGCAGTCTTGATTCAAGGAAGCTAAAGAGAAGAGAGGCTGCGGTGTTGTTCTCCATTGAGCAAGTCTCTCTGCGGGGAATGCTGTTAGTATTCATGGCTGTAAAATGTCTCCAGATCCACTTAATTCTGGTTAATTTTCTGAGGCAGAAAAAGAGAGAAAGAGGTGCCCCTGCACACCGAGGTGCTGCCCATGCTCTGACAGGGCAGGTGGGAGCCCAGAGCCCTTCCTGGGCAGGAGATGGCAGTGGAGCCGTCCTGCAGCTCGCACACCCTGCAGCGCAGGGCTGTTCCTGGCCGTTGGCTGGCATGGCACTGCTGTGTGTGCTGCTGAGCGCCTGTAGGCCGCAGTGCTGCAGGTGTCGGGTCAGCTCTGTGAGGCGGCTGCTGCTGAGGGCTGCCTCCCACCAGCAGCGATCCATCGGGTCACAGCATTGCCACATCCTCCACGGGGCGCAAGGAGTGCTTAAGAGGGCTTTCTTTAGAGCGTAACTCCAGGGAAGGCCTTAATGCTTACTGCCCTCACGCAGACTGGCGTTCCATGGTGATTGTCAGGTCATTAATTAACTGTTATTAATTAACTCCCTTATCTGAAGGAAGAGAGATAGGGAGAAGCTCCTCCCAGGCCTGGGTTCCGTCTCCCTATGAGCACAGCCCGCCATTCCGCAGCGCCCCACAGCCCTCTGCTCGGGGCTGAAGGAGCCCATAGGCACGGCTGGAGGACTGACCCCGCGTTCACTGCCCCTCCTTGAACCGCCCTTATTTCCTGACTGCCACAGTTCAAACCCTCTGCATGGTCTGCAGGAGCGAGACTGTATCTATTCCTCTGAATGTAGAGGAGGAGAAAGGTGTAGAAATAAATCTGTCGTTGCCTTTGAGCATCTCCTTGTTGCCTGCTGCATAGGTTGGGAAGGGTTCAGGCTCTGTGTACAGTACAGCCCAGCTGTGTCCGTGGATGGTTACATAGCTCCTTTAAGGCTTGCCATCCTACAGAAGGTTTCAAACCGAAATTAGGACAGAAAAAACACTATTTCTCCTCCAGGTTAGCTGCAGTGTGGTGACCTTCCCTCTGTCTGCCATAGCCCCAGCTGTGCTGAGATGGGAGTCCTGCAGCAGCCAGAGCTGTACGAGGGGCCAGTGCCTCTCCTGCTGACTTCAGCTGGACTTTGCTGGTGTCCTTGAAGATGTTATTTTGCTCTGATCATTCTGAGCCAGACCATATCTTCTGCCAGTTGTGCCTCTAACAACATTACATGTCAGGCGATGGGATGGCGATTGCTTTATTTAACTTTGTCTGCATTCACCTTTCAAGGAACAACAATGCGGCCAACCTATGGACTATATGTGGCCTAAGAGAAGGAGCCATCCTGTTTATCCACAGATATCAGAGCCTTCACGAGTTCTTGGGGCAATGCCAGTCTTGATAAGACATCAGTGGTGCTAACAAGCCGACAGCTATCACCTCTGGTGGGCATTTTGCTAATGGTTGTGCGAAGTTTTGTGTCTAATATTGGACCCTATGCAACCATTTGGAAATGCTTCATGGTCCCTCTTACCTAACGGTGCTCTTACAAGATTGTTGGTTTCTCTCTTCTCTCCCTTATCCTAAAAATTGACGATAAAAAGTGGGATTGCAGTGTATTGGACCGCATGAATTGCACAAAGTCTTTATTGCAGTATCTTCTGGATTTTAAGAGATAACATTCTTCCAACTGTTTTGATATTACTGAGAACTTTACTATCTCTGAACATAAGGAAGGTATTTTCTAGCTCTCAGCAATGACTCCAAAGACCCAAAGAATTACACTCAGCAGCCCTGAGTTTTGAAGCCTGACATCACTGTGAGCAAGGAATACAAGTCCATCAACAGGAGCGGGATTTTAATTGCTTTTGAGTGATTCTATAGAAATCTAAAATTGCTTTGTGGGATGAAAAAAATCCCCACTTTTATCTGTGAAGAGGTTTTAATTCTGGTGAATAAAATAAGTGGCTGCAGTAATAATACACAATTTTTTTCCCTCTGACTGTGTAGCTGTTCCTTCAGCCCCTGCCTGCTGGGATTTTATCCTTGAGCAGTGAGACATCGGAGTTCATCAGATATTATAGGTGGCAATTGCCAAGCCAGGAGAGGCCCTTTGGTGGCTGGAAGATTTGTGCTTCTATTACATGAGCTGTTAAAAAATGAGACCACCTGCATTCTTCTGCAATGTGACCTTCCCTAGCCAGTCACCTGCTGTATTTTCTGTGTGATCTGATCTGATTTTAAGAGTAATCAAAAGGCCAGCAGTGCTTTAAAACACAATGATACCTTGACTCTTACTTTTTTTCCTTCTTTTTTTTATGAAAAGAACCTAAACTTCTGCATCTATGTCTACATTTCACTTAGCTTCTGGTTAAACAAGTCCTCAGGGAGCGCTGGAAAACATTTCTTCTCTAGTTTAGAAGAAAAATAAATGAGCCATATTTTTCCTAGCAGTTTACAAGGAAAGAGGTATCAGAAGTTGTCTGTATTTTGCTGTGTAATAGATAGAGGGAATAGCTGAACACGGTCTGTGTCACAAGAGACAGTTCCAGCACCAACAACAGTCTGAATATTTCCACTGCTTTACCAAACAGAGTGATTATTGAGCTCACTTTGGTGGGGGAGCAGAGAAAAGGAGAGTCTAGTATTTATTTTAGTCAGTATTATTGAAAAGGGGTGGCTGGCAGTTGCACCTGAAGTTCTGCACCCATGTTTTACCTGTGCTTTGAAGGATGATGATGCTAACATGCATTAAGAACAGAAAACCTTCCTACAGGAGGCTTTAAAACATCCTTAATTATTTGTAGGAACAAACCCAGCCATAATTGTATTTTTTCAAGGACAATTATTTTGTCCCTTCTTGCATAACTACACATTTTAAAATACATTTTAAAATAATCATTTTAAAATTGATTTTCTTCAAATTGTCCATAACAGACCAGACAAATCTCTTTGGGACTAATTTTCCACCTAGCTGAAGAAATAAGCTATCGCTTTCTCCCTCCCACCTCAACGCCGTGGCAGAATGGTTACCTGGATACCCTGCCTGGAAAGGATGTATGTGCTGAAGCAATTTAAATAGCCTGATTTGTCATCTAACTGCAGACATCATTAGCAAAGCATTATTTGGCTGGAACATTGTAGGCTGAGCAGGGAGAGCTCCTCTGTGTCGAGGAGAGGTGGAATTTAACCACCTTGTGAGCAAAGAGTGCCTGTCCTGAGAGCAGGGCTGTGGCAGGTCCAGTGTGAGGACCTCTGTCTGGAGGGGGAAATGCTTTTACAACCATACACAGTTTTTGGTGGTGTGCTCTGCATCAGGGTGAAAACAAAATCATTCAGATTTAACATTTTAGAACCCACCGATTCGTTTATTTGGGGGGCAAGGATTTAATTTCCATATAATGGGGAGAAGGAAAGGAAGGAGATGTGAACCTGGCACTCGCTCTTCTTTTCTCTAACTTTTCCCCCTGCCCAAGCCCCCGTTTCAATGTATTCAGTGCAGATTACCTCAGGATGGAAGGCCCTGCGAAAGCAGGTTTTTAGGAAAAAAAATGTTGAATGACAGTGATGTGGTGAGATTAATTTTACTGTATATGACAGAGTGCCTGTGGAGCATGGCCAGTGTGCTGCTCCGTGCGTGGGGACTGCGTGAAAACAAATCCCTGTATCACATCACTGCTGAGGGCCCCACCTAACACATCATCCCCAGGCTTCATCCAAATTCAGGGTCTTTATGATGGGTTCTGGCACGATGTGGAAAATTCCCCAGGGCCTGGGGGTTTGTCAGGTGTGCTCAGCGATGCTGCACTCTTCTGTCTGAGCTAATCTTGCAGCTTCAGCAGGAGCACCACGACTGCACGGCTGCCCAGTGCATGTTCTGAACATCCTTCCTGGCAAATCATCTCCCACATCATCTTCAGGAATCACAGCCTCAAACGAAGCGAAACAGTTTGCAAAATATTCACTTGATCTGCGGTGCAAATCTTTTTCCCTTAGTTATAATTGATGTTACTAAATTTGTATGGCTCCTGTCATTAGTATTCCCAATTGGCTCGATCTACAATTTATTTCATGCTGTAAAAACGCTACAAATTTTCTACTGATTAACTGCAGCAGTTGGGCGTGTTTTGGGACTTATCAGTGTGGGTATTTGAGGGCGGGCACAGAATCCTTTGTCTTTGAATTAAAATGCGTCTAGACAGTTTTTTTTGACACAAATTTAGCAAAATGAAGATACTTTCTAGGTAGTAATTAAATTCCTTCGGTGACATAGAGTCTATTATGCACAAGGCTTCGGTGTAATGAATGTACTTATTTCCAGGAAAACGACAGCCTTTTCCTTGCCATTTGTAGGACTCGACATATAAATAATGCAGGCCATGCTGTGCTGCTTTTCAGTTCTTCCTAGGAAATTATGCCATTAGAAATGCCACGGTTCTTTCAGGCACACACAGACACAGCAGGTAAAGAGAATATTCATGTGATGAACAGTGACAGGAGCAGCATCAGGCAATACATAACACGGCAAAGCACAGCTCAGGCAATGAAATTGTTTGCAGTAATTACAGCATGGAATGAGACCGTTGTTTAACTGAACACCGCAGTAGTCAAACTGTGATCCATTAAAGTGGGCTCTGAATTTATGGCCGAGGTTTAGGACTCAGAGGTGCAAATTGAAGTGAAGGGAAATGGAGAGCTCTGCAGCTTTGTGTGCCGCTCCAAACATCCACCTCCAAGAGCCTTAGAGAAAATAAAACTTCATTTGAGCAATTTGGGAATGACAAGGTCCCCATAAACTCCTCACAGTCTTGTTTTCGTTTGAGAGCACGTGTTGCTATTTGAAATACATGATGCAGACATTAAAATATCTCCACTGCAAAACTGGTGGCTGTTCCCGCAGTGCTGAGGCAGCAGAGGCTGTGTGTAAAGGCACAGTCGTGTCCCTTTTCTCAACAAGGTAGGAGTGTTTGGTATGATAGGTAGATTTACCATCTACCATTTGTAGGCATTCCTTGTGCATGAACAGAGCTTTAGTACGTGTTACAAATGGAAATTGAGTACATTATGAGCCCGGAAAGAGTTTATCTAACTGTTTATGGGCTGGTCGCATTCTGAGCTGGAAGTGACTCAGTCATTTTTACTGAAATAGCAGTACACTGATGGGTGCATTTTTACAGGAGCAGAATATCCTCCTGTCACTTGGCACTGCTGCACAGAGCAGCTCAGACTATTCCCAGGTCTGATTTCCAACCTTTGTGTCTCCAGGCTCAGTGTCTATGGAGGAGAAGCAGAATCCTCACTTCTGCCTGGCTAAATGCAGATCAATGAGCTGCGGCTCAGAACTAGATTTTGGTCTCCCTAAAGCATCTCTGTGTGCCTTTGTGCTTTCCTTCTCCCTTCCAGCTATGTTCTGAGGACGGCCGGCTTTGGCCAGCTGAGAGCCCTGGTTTGTAAGGGATGCGTGGCTGCTCCTGGCAACCCACGTAAAGTTTTTCCATCCTTAAAGCACAATGCCTGCACCGAGTGCATGTATTTGTTTGCCCCAAGGTTTTGGAATGGATTAATTTCCAGAGCTGGGGTTAGCTGTAGCTGGTACAAAGGAACTTTGTGCAGGAGTGAGTTCAGCCAAACACGAGGCTCTTGGATGTAAAGTTTTTGTTGGACCTGCCAGAACAGCTCAAAAAGCCAAAAGAATTCATTGTCCTAGGAAAAAAGGGCCTCTATCTGCTTTCTAACCTTTCCTTTCATGACAAAAATCATCAGTTTTTCTCAATTTCTCTTTGATACAGCTTCAGAAGGAAATTCTGCAAACATTAGAGATGCAGATGTAAAGCAGCACGTCATTAGCATGAGTGACTACCCCTTCTTTCTACTATGAAATGCATGGAAAGCCATTAAACTCATGAAATAATAAGGCAGAAGCGTATAATTTAATACGGTCATCTATTTGGAAATGCACATTGTGCATGAATAAGCAGATGTATCAGCAGGGACTCTGCAGCCATCTAGCAAGTAAGTTGTTTTGCAGTTGCCATCTGACCTGTAGATAAGTGGAAACAGCGTCTTCATTAAGCTTACAAAACTGCACATTAATCATTAGCAAAATCAACGCTACAAGATGCAGGGGAAGTTTTGCCATGGCTCCGGGAGCAGCAAGCATGTACCTAATGGCAGGATTGAACTGTTATGGTCGTATCCAAGTTTGGCATGCTGTTGGCATGAAGGTTTGAGCCGCAGTGCTTGTGTGCTCGCTGTGGAGGAAATCCAATATGGAGAATCATTTCTAGGCTTACTGTATGCTGGGAAAGAAAAGCTGTAACTGTAAATATGTCCTCAAAGACCTGACTTCACAAGTGGTTTCCAATGAAGATGATTTAGAGAGAGAAACTGGGCTGATGCTGCACTAAATGCTCCATTGCTCGTCATCCTTTCCAGCAAGCTGTGAAGCAATCTGTACTTAGTGCAGAGCTTTTGGAAAGCACGTTTTCCAGCTCCGTCTGAGACTGCTTAAGTCTAATCTGGTCTGTACAGGTTTCTCCAGTGCCTTCCAATAGCACAGAGCCAGAAGATTAATATGGCAGGTGTGTTTTGTTCTCTTTTCCTCTTACCCTCCTTGGGTTGTAAGAGATTAAGAACAATTGAGTTCTTTTTTTTTATAGGCCTTTCCCAGAGTGTCTTGTTTCGTTTTCAGTGCTCACAATGTTCCATATTCTGTTCCCTGTTAGAGGAGGGATGGGTGGTGGGGCAGGAGCTGGTGATGCCCCAATATCTGCGGAGACTTCATCTCATCCTCTTGGACCACACAGCAGTTATGGAGGTGAAATCTCCAATGTAAGGCTGTCGTTGATAGGATGGGATGGCTCCAGTGTGTGCAGTGCTGAATATCAAGGGGTGAAGCTAATATTTGTAAGCACAACTAAATAACACTCTCCTATGCATAGAATAGAGAATTGCAAATTTGATCCTGCATTCCATCCTTTGGTTATTTTTGCTGGTAGGTGAGCAAACCCACTTTATTGTTTCCTTTGCTTACCTATTCTGCTTGTTTCAACCAAGAAGCTGATTCAGTCCAAAGGTGGTCTGACTGTCTGCAACTAATCCTGTAACACTTCCTTGACGTTCATATTGCTGTTGAGCATTTCTGCCGATGAAGTCTTTGCCTGTGAGCTGCTTGGAAATTAGTGTGTCCAGGCAAAAAATGCAGATTTTATTCTTATCAGTACTTTGACAAAATGAAGATCTTCACTCAACTTTACTGGAATTTACTCAGGCATTTGGTAATAGCAGCCTACTGGCCGCAAGAATTTCAGGGATCTATACTGAAGTACAAGAAGGCCTGCACATCCCTCTTTATCTATGATCTGAGTCCTGAAAGTGTCAAACACACAGTGTGTTTTGTGCAGAGTAAAGACTCCAATATTAATTTGAGATGCTGTGTCCTACTCTTGCTTAATCTGACAACATCTGCCTTCCTATTAGTAAGAGCTACAGAAGATGCCAAGGACATATTTACACTGAACACTAGCAGCAGATGTTATGTCTTCTTTCCCCCACATTCAGACACAGACAAGAATGGGGAGTTTGCTATCATAGCTGGCTTGTTTGTGTCGTTCCCTTCAGTCTGCATTTGATCCATACTCCTCTGAAGTCAGAGATGGCTTTTCCCATGGCTTTGCTGGCCTTTGAATTTCAGCATGGGCAGGCTGGCTCTGTGTTTCCTGATCCAGGTCACCATAACCTCAGTTTGAGACCTTTCACTAAGCAGAAGGAAAGTTGGATCAGACCCAGGGTACTGAAGTACTAAAGGAAAGAAACAGTGAGGTTCAGTGATTAAGTCTTGGGATCACTTTGCTACACCATATACCCGTCCTCACAGTTCACATTAAAAGGTAGGAAAACAGTGAAATACAAGGTCTCTTGCTTTGGAAAAACATTGTCCTGTCTTCGAAATCAGGCTCCCACAAAACACATGTGAGTTGAGCACGTATATCTATCAGACTGTACAGGAGATAAGCTTCATATTTTGTTGACATTTAAACACAGTTAAAAATTCAAGGAGAAGCAGCCAGACATGCACAGTTGGAGAAAAGCAGCTGCATGTTGTAAATTAGGTCCATAAAAAAGTTGGCAGTGGTGACGTCTCACACAGTGTTTTACTGCACATCTTTCGCACAACTTTCCCCCCCTCTCATCCTCTGCTCTTCTCCTCTTTCCCACACTGTTTTCCTGGGCTCTGCTTTCATTACCAACCCTTGTTCTATCACAGCCTCTCCTTATCTTACTGAACAACCTGAACGTGGGTAAGCTCACAGGTTTAAATTAGGCTAAACTAGACTCCCTGGGGGCTGCAGACCATTAACCCATTCCTTATCCAGACATTCACAAGCTAGAAGGACCCTGATGTGTAATTTCCAATCCAATCTGTGAGTCATGCAGTGCTCTTAATATAAAACATGGATTAGCACTGAGAGTTTCCAGCCTCGAAGAGGAAAGTGAGAGATCTTTTCATAGTTTTGTAAGGCAAAACAACTGATCTGTGAAATAGCCCAAAAAAAAAAAAAGGTCTCCTATACCATCATATATCATTAGGGTTATGGTTTAGTGGGCAAGGTGAGGATGGCTCGACAATTGGACAACATAGTGGTCTTTTCCAGCTATGGAATCCTATGATTTATGCAATATGTAATCAACCAAGGCAGAGAGCAACGTGTTCATGACACATCTATGAAAGCAGCCTCAGAAACGTGCTGCCCAGTTCCTTGACTCGGCAGTGGGATGGGGCTGGTGCCAGTCAGCCACGTGAGTCTGGACCCATCCTACTCAGAGAAACAATGAGCAGAAAAGTGCCCTTCTGTGTTCCTTGGTCAGGCAAAATTATTTTGGGGAAGAGAATACATTTAAAAAAAATGAAGAGTATTAAAAAAAAAAAAAAGGCTACTTATGGACCATGGAGCCAGCTTAGGGAACAGAATAAGTTCAGTGGTCCTTACAGAGATCGTGGTTGCTGAGGGAGGAGTAGTAATGAGAAAGGAGTAAAACTTGGGAGAAAAGAAAGAGCAGGGAGGTGGAATAGTTTCCTTTACTGGGGCAATGAAATACCTCACCATATCAAAGCAATTCCCATTTCTTTTGTAACCACAAAGTAGTCTGAAACAGTCAATTACATCTTCTATCCAGCTCAGAGAGGCACATCACCCTTTGCCACACATTAAGGAATGTTAATAGCAGCACTAAGGAGTTCAGGGGTGCGTGTGCTTTATTGGGAAATCACACCTCCGAGGAATTAGAAACACTCAGCCCTGGGGAGCGATTAGCTCACAGTAACCACATGCCTGCTATCCTCTGTGGCATAATTATTCTTGGAATCTGGGATTGAAACACGATGGAAAAGCAAAACTTGCAGTTCTCTGACGGAATAACCCAGCGCCAGGATGAGGCACAGCGTCCTCAGGTGCTCTGTGCTGCTCTGACGCTGCTCGGTTTGCCTCAGGGAGGAGAGCAACATCCAGAGCTGGAGAGCCTCAGCTGGCAGCAGCTGGGCAGCGCAGTGCTTGCTCCACAAATGGGAATTTTGTGCCTTTTTTTTCAATTAATCTTTCAGTTCACACTTGTAGATCTGTCCTCCTAATCATTTTTGACAATATTGATTTATCTGCAAAAATCTTAGGAGCCTGATTCAGTGAAAAGGAATATCCCATAGTTCTCAACTGATAGATGGTGAATACGAGCCAGAAGTACTTGGTGTCTGCAGGGGGAGGGGAGTGAGGATGGAGTGATGTAAGTTATAGTTCTTTGGGGTCCACGAGGAAGCGGAACTCCTCTGAACAAATGCAGGTGTACAGCTCACCCATGAGATCATGCTGAAACTTCATGGCTGCAGCCCCTTTTAATTATTCCTACAAGCCACTGTAAAATGATGGCCTCATTGTATGGCTAATAGAGAGGTGCTGTCACATTAGATTTTATCCCGTTACACCACCTCAAGAGCTGCAAACATTTCATCTGAGGGAGAGAAAAGAGACTCCAGCTGAATTACAGTCTTTCCACGGCGTCCCCATGCCACCAGTATTTGCTTCACCCAACTTCTCCTCGGACTGAAAGGAAATAACGGGGTCAGTCTTGCAGTGCTTTGGATGCTGCTGTTATCTGGGCACTGGAAGTCAGCCAGATATCAGCCTGAGAGGTGACTTCTGGGTGCCACTAACACCCATGGCCAAAGCTGATTTGTACTTTTGGTGCGATTACGTGGTTTTCCCATAGTACTTATTGTCACGGGTGGAAGAAAAAAGAGAGAACAGCACAGATTCTGGAAGCAAAGGGGGAGAGCTGCTCCTGGGATCTTGCTCATCACTGCCTTGTTCTTGCAAAGTGCTGAGCACAAAAGAGCTCCAAGGAAGTATTAAGTCTGCGCTTGACTGTCAAGGACAGCATAGTTCACTGACTATATGCGTGCCCAAAGTTAAGCATGTGCTTAATGAGGCTAGAGTGCTTTGCTTTGGGCAGAGCTGAATCCTTAATAGCTCCGTGTTTTGCAGCTTTTGCTGAAAAAATGGGGCTGCTGTTTTCTTGCTTCCTGAGATATTTTGAAGACAAGCTCACTAGAAATGAGTAAAAGTAATGAACAAAAAGAAAATGTTATGTACCAATGAATCAGGTTCAGAGTAATTAATTTTCCAACTTACTGTGAACCTGGGGTTCCAATGGCATTTACATCATGTGCAGGAAAAAAAAGAAGAAGAAAAAAAATCCAAGAAATTTGAGCTCTGTGATGCTTCTGATACGCTTAATGTTATTGTTCCTTTAAATCCCTGCCTTTAATGACCGCAGACATATTTAAAATCATTCTCAGGGCAGAAGAAATGCTTCAGACCTCTAATTTCACACCCATTTTTCCTCCTGCTCTCAAAAAATGGTAGATATTGAAAAACCTTCTCTGCAGACAACATTCTGTAGCCTTTCTCCTGAGAGGCTGACAGTACCTGGGCTCACACTGAGCTCTGCTTGCACTGACTGCTTTTTCAAAAATAGTTTCTGCAGCTGGATCATTTTTCAAGTCTGCAATTTATGACCAGCAGGCAGTGTAAGGCTGAGCCTCCGAGGGATACGTCAAGGGGAAAGATGACAGATTTCATGGGCTTGGCATGGTAAAAATGCTCACTGCTCGTCCAGGAGCACAGGCAAATCCAGGACGGAAAGGCTGGGCAGAAAACAGCCACAGCAGTACAGCGGTACAGCTCCTTAATGAAGAAACCTTAAAAAACAGCACAGACCATCATTGCAGCACTTCATTAATTGTCTCTCCTGCTTATTTAATCGCTGTGAGTCTTTTCCTCCCTGCTGTGGCAACAGCCTTGACCATGTTAATGTTGGTGCTGGGAGCTGCTCTGTAGTGCTGTTAAGTACCTCTTCATCTTTCAGCTCCCGTACATCAAGGCAAGTTTCTATCTCAGGGATGAATCAAACCTTATTTCTGCATTAAGTATTTTATTTTTTTTTATCTGCAAAGTGAATTAGTGACAGGAGCTTCCCAGAACTTTTTGTTCTCTACATACCATGACTCATTTGTTTTTCTGTACAAGCCTTGCGTTTGCTGGATGGGAGCAAAAGCGTCCTAGGCATCGCGCCCCACCACTTAGCACTGGGACAGTGACATCTGTTCATTCCCCATCCCACGTCCACTCTCCCCATCAGTATCTCAAAAGAAGGGAGAGGAAAGGGAATTGCACTCAGTCCCACACATTTGAACACCTGCAGTTTCTGCTTCTGTGTCAGCTCCTGCACAATCAGTGGAGCGGAATGGATTCTACACCTGCACGGGCAGCAGGCTTCTTTAAATTAAGGTGTGTGGAGACATGAGCTTCTGATTTTGGAAGCGCACATTTCAGTCCCCAAGGCAGCCACGCATATTGATATGTACAGCAGAAGCAGCTTTGCACACAGCTTCCAGAAGCAGTCATGAAAAGCATGGGGGAAGATCTGCATTTATCCTGCTGTTCAGTGATGCTTCATTTCGGCAATAACTGAGATCACTCACTGCCCCCTAGAAAAACTCATCTCATTTTAAGTCTTTTAAACTTGCATGCTTGCACTATGCCTGCCTTTTGAGGTATCTGGGGGACAAGGGGGAAATATAAGCAAGTGTTACAAAGAAGGATCCTACCTGTCTGATAGCAGTGCATCCTGTATCCCAGAACCCGCTGGTGGGCTATACATGAAGTGCACCTGTGTGCATGCACTTATGTGCATTTACTTGGAGTTTGGTAGTGCTGGAGTTTTGCTCTCATGTTACCTGCTTTGTAAACAGCAGTTTGTTTGGCTTTCTTTCCAGACATCTTCTAACTGCATAATAATAATAATTATTATTAATAATAATAATGAAGAGCTGTGAATCAGATGTCTAACCCACATCCCCTGTCTTTAGCTGAAGAAGGGGAAAGGGGCTGCTGCCTGCTGTACCAAACAGTGCAGGTGGGGATGGCATCCTGACAAACGTGCTTTCACCAGTGATATATTTCCGTCTACTTACTAGGCAGCACTGCAAGTAATATTCTGAATTGCTGAAGGAAGTTTTCCCGGTTGATCAAACTCTGTGTGTTTTTTTATACTGATCAAAGATTCTCTGCATGTTGAACGTATCCTAAAGCACAAAAGAATGAATGAAAAAAGATAGTTACTCTTCTGAGCTGGTAGACAATGAAATGATGATTGGTGAGATTATGCCTCGGCTCTACTGTCAGCGCAGTGTCAGTAAAGGCAATGGTATAGAGAGGATGTCTTTTGAGACATTAGTACCAAATCCAGATCTCTAGAAGGAACAGAAAAGCCCCAAGGTGGAGGAAAATGTCTGATTTTATTTTATTTTTTTTTATATTTATTGGAGAATAAAACAAATCTTTCAAATTTTCAGATCCTTCTAGTTACTTTGATTATTCATTCCTTCGTATCCTATCTGCCTGTGTCTTCAGGAGGGGCAGCTTGTGTTTTGCTCAGGTGGAAATCTGTTTTTCTCCATGTATCTCATGAGTGATGTATTCTCATATATGGACTGGCAGGAGCCTTTCACTGACAATGTTTGAGCCAGGGTGCAGTTTTGCAAACCCTTTTCCCAAATTCCCTGATCTGTGTCAAGGAATCAGAGGTTGCTTCTTTGTCTTCTAGAAACAGAGCTGGTTTTGAGAGGAAAGGCAAAAGTCAATATTTCAAGGCCTTGTGTTGGAGAGAATTGTAATGAATTAAAAACAGGTGAATGCTTCTTCATTCCCCGAAGAATGGGTCTCTGAGCAGAGAGATATAAATGGCATTAAGGTGTAGTTCCTGGGTCTCAGCTTTGGAATGTGCTTTTCAGGAATGGGAGCCAATCACTGTGGCAAATCTCTCGCATGTATTCGTTCCTCAGGAAGACACTCAGGTGTGCAGCAGCAGGTCCGATGCGACGGCTTTGCCTCGGTCATGGGGTGAGGAGGAGAAGACAGAGGGGAAATGTGCAGAAGTGAGGCCAGCATCTGGGGACAAGGAGGCGAGGGCTGTAGCCACGGGACAGGGAAAGGATGTTTTGAAGACTGCGTTACAGCGACGTCTGTCAAGAATGGTTTGGGTCAGGCTGATCTCGCCTTGGGGCCAGGGGCTGGGGTAGGTGACCTCCTGAGCCTTTTTCCTTTGACTCTGCAATCGGAAATGGAAACAAAACTCTTTGACACACTGTTTCCCTGAGGATTTTCTCTCCCTCTTTCCCCCAGTACCCTCCTGCGCCAGGTAATCAGATACTCGTACATACAAATGCTCTTTTTGAAGCTTATTGTTATGCACTGTCTTAGGAGTTCGGGATTTCTGTGGCACTGACTGGTCCTTGAGCATGTGCTGCTGTCAAGCTCTCCTCCTCTTCTCTGGAGAAAAGCACTCCGGGGCTGGCATGCAATAGCATCATCTCGGTATTTATCCTTTTGGCTGTTTGCTAATTATTCCTATTCCTAGCACATCCCTGTGCGAATTTCTGTCTTTCTGCCACAATAAATATTCTCTCATTTTTCTAGCTGCAGAAGTGCTAGCTAAACGAGAGAAGCCTAAATATTCTGCAGAGGCCCATATTGTTGTTTGGATGAGAGCAACGACACGGGCCAAACATCTTTTCTGTACCACTTAAAGCGCATGTCTTTGCATTCCTGGATTGGCCACTCATTTTCTGGACCGTATTCTGCTCTTGTAAACAGCTCATATCGTTCCTGGGAGTGCTCTTTGCAGCAGAGCACTTTGATAAAGCCAAAGCCATCAGCTGCCAAGACTCCATAAGGAGTCGGAAACAGGCACCAGATAGCTCTGCTACTGTAGATGTAACTGCATTAGCAGTGTCATTTATCTTCCTAAGGACTTATTAAGCTACTAAAATGTATTCTAAAATTAAGTGGCATTTTTTCCACCTGTTCTAACTGGTGCCAAACACATAGAAAGCTCTCCCTGGTGATAGGACTCTGCATGCAAAACCTAAGTGTTGCTCCTAAGCACTGCAGAAGCCTCAAAGACATTGTTTTGTTTCTCCCTTTTCTTTCTTTCTTTCTTTCTTTTTTTTCCACCGGCTGCCTCCTTCAGTTAGAATAATACGCTTTAGATTATCTCAAGGCACTCTGGATCCCAGTGCTGCACAATCCAATTTGACACAAGGGATGGAGGGGGGCTGAGGGGGGGGGGAGAGAAAATCCTGCAAGCAGACACCAGAATCTCAGTCTGAGTTTTCCAGAGTACAAAGAAGTTCCTAGGCTGCAGATTTGCCTGCCTGCTTGCACCGGAAGAAGGGTTTTCAGGACTTGGTGGAGCATCTGTGGTTACATCAATTGATTGCTGGTGCAAAAGCAATGCCAAAGCCCCACATGGTGCTTCTGAATGCAAGAAGTCCCCAGTTCTGGGTTAGCTCCTGCACTAACTGTATTTTATCATTTGGATAACACTGGATATTAAGTGTCAAGGCCTCGATTTGGCTCCAGAGTAGTTATTTAGGCACCTTAACAGGAACAGAGGAAAGCTGCTTTCCGTGGAAGAAGAATAGCAACCTGTAGCCGTGGGCAGACCTGGCTGATCTCCAGTGCTCTTCCCATAAGCACATTACTCTAAGCAGTGTTAGCTCTGTCCCTGCCAATGCACTGACCGTGCCTCCTTTCCCAGTTACATTCTTGCTGGTTTTGCAGCTGCCGGATTTCCCCAGCAGCATCGGGGTCTCCGTCTCTCAAACCAACCCAAGCAACCCCTCTGTGCTGCAGATCTGTGATCCTTAATCATCCCTAATCCCTTTTGCTGATTCCCCTGATTAGGTGTGGAAGCAGGAGCACAGCCTCGTTAGGAGGAGTTGCTTTCAAGTCATCAGTATGTCCTTTGATTAGCTGAGGTACGCGCCTTTGAGACCAAGGTGTCCTGAAATATCCTTGGACTGCGGCACAGGAGGACAGCGTGTGTTGGAATTGCAGTTGAGTCAGATTGGGCTGTTTGCTCTATTTTCTGGCATTCTGGCTGCTGCACAGATAATAGGACCCCTCTGGTGCAGAGGAAGTCTGGCACTGAGGCAGGATTCTTTCGAGCAATGCCCTGGTGGCCTTGGTGGGGATTAATCCAGGTAATTTGAGCAGGTGCACACAGGAGATCCTGGAAGCTAAGTAGAGATTTCCATGTTAAAGGTATCCTAACAGTGCCTCCTGAAATGCCACAAAGCCTGCAGCAGCTTATGAGCTTCATGGAAAAAAAAAAAAAAAAAGAAGAATCCAAGAAATTGATAATATTGAGTTAGGGCAAAATTAGCCAACAATTGTTTGCAGAAACATAATAAAAAACTTGAGGTTTTGCAGTTGAACCTGCACACACATCACTGTGTTGGCTTATCCAGAAACTCCTGAGCACCACAACAGGTCCCAACCATGGTCAGAGGAAGCTGCTCACCTGATTTACTCACGACTGCGTTCATTTAGCACAGTATCTCTGTTGCTCCTGCTTTCAGGCATGACTTGCTCTTCCAGCTGCAAGATCAGAAGTTCCATCTTATCGTGCAGACGTGTTCTTATCCTGTTTAAAATCCTTCTTTACTTCCTGTGTTTTTTCCAAGCTGGGAAATTTTCATGGGCTTTTCTTTCCCCTTTGTCCTTTTTCCTCTTATTCCTCCCCTATGAGTGTTACCGGTGCTGATTTGTCTTTTCCTCATGCAATAATCGGTCTGGTGCCACTGTGTGATTTTTAACTGTGCGCAGCACCAACAGACCTCCATCTGTCTCTCCTCCAGAGCTTCCCAGCCTGCCGTTAGAAATATCAGCCAAATCCTCCTCCAAAGAGAGGATCACCAGATTCCAACTGTTTGCAAAATAAGGGCCGCAGCCAGAAACGCTCTCCCACTGTTGCCAACGTGTGCAGGACTAAGTCCTGCATGCTATGGGGTTTGCTGTCCATCAGACACGAGCGCTGTGTGAGCATTTGGTGGACTGGTCTGTGTGCTCAAATCCTTCACTGCACGTGTTGTTTTGTTAGGCACTAACCTTCAGTAACCACCGGGTGATAAAATAACAGGGAGGGATTTCTGGCTTGGGATTGTCCTTAGGTTGTTGGTTGTTTTTTTTCTTCTTCCCTTAAAACGCAGCTCTGATTTAAAACATGCTACGGGGTGGACCAGCTCCAGTGTTGTTTTATAAGATATTTTAACTGACTCTGGCTCAGAGTGCATGCTCCTTTCCCAGCCTTTCCAGTAGAGACTGAGGCTGTTGTGCTACAGTAACCGCTGGGCTTGCTGACTGCCCACCCCTGTTACTGAGAGCAGGGTTTGGTGCATAGAATCATCAAATTTCCCACCGCTCCCTACACACACATCAGGTGTGCGTGTCCAAAGGCTGTGTGTGCGTGTAAGAAAATAATTAGAAGAACTGGCAGCAAACTGGGTGATGATTAGACTGAGCACGTTAAAACTCTCAAGTTTTCAAATATAATAAAATCATTTACAAATTTATTTAAACGAAACCATCAAGGTTATGATTATGATGCAGGTATGCTTTTAGCACTGCAGAAGCCATTCCTAATGGTCCACGGATTCCATCAATTCAGCACTGCATTAGACCTTTCAAATGCAGTGCTGCACTGAAGGCAATGGTCATCACACATGCTGGCATCTGCTGGTGGTACAGCAGCTCTTTAGGTGCTGCTGCAGACATCAAATTAATGATAAATCATTAATAAGTTTGAATAAAACTGTAGCCTTTGTTCAGACCCAAAGAGCAAGTCTCCCCTTCTTTTAAGTGGAATATTGGATCCTGTTATACAAAGGGATTTTTCAAGGTTGTTTCAGAGAGTTTCACTTTTGAGCCTAGTACAACTTAGTTCTGCAGAGCTGTTTTTGATAAATACTCCTTCCAGTCTGCATTCAGAAGTGCCCAGCACTGCCCAGAAGCAGGAAGGTGGGTGCCGTGCCTGTGGGCACAGCCCGTGGTAACTGCGGCTGGAGAGTGTTCACCTACGGATGATTAGAGTGAAACACCTGAAGCACTGAAGAAACGTACAGGTTGGTTTCATGATCTTTAGTCAGGCTTAAAAAACACAATATTTCCATTGTTTGAATTGCACTGCCAATTTGGTATCCATTCATTTTGCAAGTTTTAGGGACAATCAAGTTCATGATTTTCTAGGAGGGCGCGCCCACACCACCATTCAGTAATACATTATGACAGGAGAGAAATATTTACAAACAAGCCGAAGCCTGCAGGAGAGCCATACTGACTTGAAACCGAATAACATCCCCAACCATTGCCAGGGGTGGCAGGGAACAAAGAGGAAAATGAAATGAGAGAGATCAGAGCATCCCAGCGGTGATGTGCTGACTGCCGACATGGGGCGGCGCGGAGAGCTGTGCTGGCAAGATTCGGATCGACCCTTTCTTTAAGTCTCATTTTCCAGAGCAAGATTTTCTTGTAAAGGAACAGCCATGATTTGTTTAAAGCCTTTTGGAGATAAAAGGCAGATGGCATTGATTAGCTAATTAGTAATATTTTCTGCTGCTTATCAGCTGTGCTGATATGTGTAAAGTTTGCAAAGGCTTGGGATGAGTCTTTTTTTCTTTCATTTGTTGAAGCAATCGACTGTTTGAAAATCTGGGAGGGAGGGAAAGTTATATAGAGACTCATAATCTTCTGCTCGACAGAAATGCCAGAGCCTGTTTCTTTGCATTTATGTTTAAGGGTCATTTCTTCATTTCTGAGGGGAACATATTCACCAAGGTTGCTCTCTTAGCTTTCGTGTTCCTTTCACAGCACGCTGTGTGACATGCCTCAGGTTTCGGACTCTCTGTTTTCCTCCTTGTAGGTGCTATCCTTTTCCTTTCCATGTATGGTGAAGATAAACCACAATATTATTTTTTATTTTCTGACCTCCTGCCCCTCTGACCTCCTGCTACACTGGACCCACCAAATACCTTGATGTTCTCTCTGTGATGGCAATAGTTCAGCACTTGTCTTGGAATCACACAATCATATTGTGGCTTGGGTTGGAAGGCTTAAAGGACATCTGGTTCCAGTGTTCTGCTGTGGGCAGGGATACCAAAGTCTTTGTGGAAGTGAGATGTGTTTTAATGGCTGCTGTGTAGCACAGGTGATGCACGAGCTGTCAGCTGGCCACCTGGGAACGAGAAAGAGCTTGGGAAAATTATGCTTTCCTCTTCTAGGGAACTGTCCTCCCTTGCAGATGTTCTACAGAACAGTTTTGCAGTCCATATTTCATGTTTAAGACTTCAAATGGAATATGGTGCAGATTTTGGTGGGGCCCTGACACTGCATTGGTCAACTGCCTGAGTTGCTCTCCGTCCAAAAGCCATCAGGGCTGGAAATTGCCTAAAATAAGGCAGATTTACTCCTGTCACACAGAGCTTTCTGTTTGCCGTGGAGTTCAGTGTTCAATCTTTAGCCTTTCTCTTTCCATCAGGATGACATTTTTTATTGTTTCTTATGCTGAAGAAACAACAAATTCTGCATCTTCTCTGGAACACTGGCTTGTTAATGTTCTTTGAAACATGACATGTGTCGTGGCCGTCAAACTGCAATGATCCCATTTCTTCTGAAATGAGAAAAACATGTCACTTTTGGCTCCAAGAAACACAAAGGCAGAGTCGTATTTTAGATAGGAGCTGCACAGCTCCCAGAGATGAAAGAAAAATGTTATTACTTTTGGAAATTTCATAATTACAGTTAATGATAATTTAATGAAATGGCATTGTCTTCGCTGCTATCACTAATGAAATGTTTGAGAGTGATAAAACAGATCTTGTTAAATAGAGCGAGAGCCTTGAGTGGAGGAGCTTGGTGACAGCAGCCTGCATGCACGAGTCTTGGAACCCTATTTTTTGTTACAGTAATTTAAAACAGAACTTGAAATGAAGGCTACATGACAAATAATGCACACACGAAGTATTTAAAGGCCTTCCATTAAGCAAACAATACCGAACCACTGAACAACTCACTGATGTCTGAGTACTGCTTCTTAGGAATGCTAAACCTTCATTAAAACACTTTCCTTGTTTTTCTTTGCAGGCAGACCAGAGAACAAGAAACCCCGCCTGATTTTTTTTATTTCTCAGACTATGAAAGACATAATGCAGAAATTGCAGCATTTCATTTGGACAGGCAAGTAAAATGGATTTGCATTGAAAGAAAAAGTGGAAATATTGCGATAAGTTCATGCATTTGCCCAGCTCTGTGTCTGAATTGCTTTTAAAAAGGGGGAAAATGGAACAAAAGTGGGCAAAAGCCATGAATAAAAGAAACGGAAGGTGATGAAATGGTAGATTAATAATCAGGAAATTGGACTTGTTCCAGGAGTGAGAAACTGAGCAGTAAGTAATTCTCAAAAAGAGAAATGCTCTCAAAAGGAGGCTGAGAAATTAATTTTCTCTGTGATCTGCAAGTGCTTGTGGGGAGTTGCCATCTCCTGGGGAAGAGGTGGCATAAGCACAATGGGAATCTGGCTCACCCCATTCAGCTCCAGGATGGGCAAATCCAAGTGAGGCATGGGGAATCTCCTGAGTGTTCAAAGAGTAACTGCCATAGAAAAGCAGACCAGGCGTCACAGCCCGAAGCAAGGGCTGTCCCATGTCAGGAGGGTATCTGGGACAGGGGACACTGCTGGTCATCTCACGTTCCTGTTAGCTGAAAATGTCCTCCAAGCAGAAATAGTGCAGGCTGTGTTGGAAATGGACAGAGGACGGTCTCAGCCAGCCCACGTTAGGAGCAAGAATTAATTATTAATGAATTACTAACGAAAGGGCTACAAAGCATTTCATTGCACAGGCTGAGTTAGAACTGAGGCTTCCTTCGCAGTCTGCAGTGCCAAGAAAGATCCTTGCGAAAGTTCGGAGCTTTGGGCCACAAATTGTTTAGGGGTGCATGGAGTATTGATGCCTTCTGGATTGATGGTCAGGATGAGGGAACACGTCTGTGGGTGGCACAGAGTAGATTGGCCATTAAGAGCCATCTTGGTCTCATCCTTAAAGGGGTCTTCTGTATTTTAATGTTGACCTTGGTGCTGATCCCCTCTGTTTTATATTTTATATTGCCGTTTTAAGCAGATGGTACTGTAGGAAAAGGCATTAATGGAGTTCCTGCGGGGAGTAACACTAAACATCCACATGCTAAGCAGAAAAAGCAGTTGCTACTCAGTGCAGAAAATCTTATCAGTAGAGTGGACATAAAAATCCCACCTATGGGGAGGCTTTGTGTGGAGACTTTGCTCTTTTACTGTGTCTAATGGCACTGCTTCATAGGGAGTTTTTAATGATCTACTAAAGCTGGAGAGTTTGTAGTTGAGAAAGGCTCTTTCTCCACCCTTTGCCTGTGGGAAAATGTTTTGCTGCAGGGAGGTTGTTTATATTGGTATGAGGGTACTGAAACAGGGAGGAGCAGAAGGAAATAAATGAAACCAGTACTAAGCCCGTCAGGAAAACAAACAAACAAACAAAGAGAAAACTAGTTTTTAGGCTTATTAGATGGTGTTCATGGGAGACAGAGGCTGAAATCCCATTCCTCCAATCCCTAAAACATTGGTGAGCAAAACACATGTTGTGACAACCCTGAATTGGCACCAGGTGAACACCAAGTCCCTCCTGTCTCTTCTTTCTGCAATTTTATGTCACTGTTTTTTCTCATGGGACAGCATGTCTCCACACTGCTCTGTGTCTGCTCCGTACTGTGTAGGCGAGTCAGAGCTGGTAATATTCATGATGCATTTTGTAGGATATTATCAGAAGGATGATCCAATTTACAGCTGACGGGCTTTCTTAAAGGCCCCAGATTAACGTGCCTTAAGGGTGTACTGAACCTTCCTGAAACCTATCACTATCGTTGCAATCCTTTACATAAACTGCCTCTCCTTTTCTCCCAGGATCCTGGATTTCCGTCGTGTCCCACCGGTTGCAGGCAGACTGGTTAACATGACAAGGGAGATACGAGATGTGACTCGTGACAAGAAGCTGTGGAGAACATTTTTCATCTCACCAGGTAGCCTTGGAAACAGCACTGTGTTCTTTCTATCCTGATGAACACGTACTTAGGGGAACGATGTGTAGATTGCTTAATTGCTCAGATATTTCTAATAGAACTGTCTTCTAGACCTTTGAATAAATATAAATGTGGAGACACTGCATACAAAGAAGACTTTATTGTTTTGAATTGAGTGCCTTTCCCCTTGACAAATTATCCACAGAGACAAGCTTTTATTTTCACAAAAGCAATGTACTCAACAAATGTTTTACGCAGAGCAGTTTCTAAAGCAATTTCTTCTGTTTCTCTCAGTTTACCCAAAAGCTTATTACTCAGCCTATTAGTTATTTAGACCTTTTTTTCCTAGTGCTGTGTGAGCTGTCACTTTTGGTGGTCGTATGCATTTGTTTCTTGTTTTTTACTGGAGAACCAAAACCTCCTTTTCTCAGAGTCACATACCTCAGTTTTTATTACAAGAGGAGCCTGAAACAAAATCAAGCAGATGTGTAATGTATCCTGCTTCCAGCTCACATTCACTGCTGCACAGTCTAGAGTAAAACTGATCTGAATTGGTCCCAGCCCTCGAACCTGCTTTGAGGGCTGGCCCAGGAATCATTATCACCCCTGTTTGCAATATTCTTCTCTCTTTCACAACATCTGATGGCCCTAGCCAAGGATTGAGCTCCACAGCATGGGAGCTGTACAAACACGGGGTAAATGTCCATACTGTTCCCAGAATGTACAAAAATAGGGAAAGATAGTCAAAGGGATCCTCTGGGGTGTTGAAATGTTGAGGTTAAGGCTCTAAATTAAGGCACAAAAATACATGTTCAAGTATGTTTGCGGAGAAAGAATATACAGGGAAATGCTAGATGTAAAACCTGTAGCTGTGTCCACAGTGCTTAGCCCATATTAGTTCAGCTGTGTGCAAATGTGCATTCCTGAACTTGTGTAACAGGAACTCTGCAGCAGGAATCTCCAGGGCTCTCTCCTTCACTCGGTGTGCCTGGCCAGCAGCTGCTTAGCCTGGATCCCTGAAAGCAACACCCAAAGCCTTCAGCACAGATTCTCCCATGGCAGCAGCGTGTTACTGCAGCTAGCTGGAAGCAGAGCCTGCTCTGCACAGCATTCTCAGTTAAAGTGTTTATCACACTATTGTGAGCACCAATAAAGTCATTATTGTGGCTGTTATTTTTAGCTTAATATTTATATTTGGCTCTGCAGGATATGGTTGAGCAGACTGTTATTTATTCCAGTAACTACCCTTGTGCAATACATTACACGATTATGAGATGTTTCACCTTCCCCTGTTATACGTGCCCCAGTTGTGCCCATATGACTGATGGTGTTCACAAATGTGCTCTTCAGGCACACTGCATGGCCAGCCAGGCACTTCTCTCACTCCTTTCCTTCTATCTCTCTCCATTTACGTATGTATATATATGCATATAGATATATATATATATTTTTTTTTTGCTTGATTTGTTTTCAAGCAAATAATTACCCATGAAAGATGACCAAAAAATCTTGCAGCTGTTTGTGCGCAGAAGATGTTTTGGCTCATGTGAAATATAAGATGTTTTACTTGCATTTTAGCCAGTGAGACAAGGATTAGTAGGCTTGCTTGCTTTTTAGTCTTCCTGGGTTATACACTGAGGCTTAGGGGTGAACTTGAGTGCTTTCTGAGAATTCCAAAACCATGCTTGTCTATAGAGCAGCTGCAGCCCAGCAGTGCAGAGTGAAAGCTGCTGTTGGATGAAGATAAGGATCTTGTCACTGCAAAATTCCAGACAGCCAAAGGATGATCCAAGCATAATCCCTTATTCAAATTTATTTTGAGGCTTTTGGTAAATTCAATTAAAATATTTGTTGAGCTATGAATCAGGCTTTCCTGGAGAATAAAACATTTAAGCAATTGTTTTTTCTTTTCAATTTTGCATTTTCAGAATCATTATACTATGTGCAAATCATGTTGGCTACTTGTCAGAGCTCTTCCTTCCAAAGCTCCAATTTAATTAGCAGGAGTCTCATTAACATATGCCCGGCCTCCATCTTGTGTTTCATACTGACCTTAAAAGGCAGACATTAATTAATGCCTAATGAAAAAGTGATAAAAGTCCTAAATTAAGCAATTAGTTGTGTGGTGCTACATGGATACTTGCAAGAATCAGTCTGCACACAGCCACTGCACACCAAGCCCCCTCTGGGGTCTGCATCCCCCTCCCCAGCTGTGTCTGCTGACAGTGGCTGCTCATGGGGATGTATTGCTTCTGCCAGCAGTGTGTCCCTATCCACACAACAAGCACTGAGTGTAGTTCATTATACACACAACTCTTTCCCTTGGGCTGGGAGACCATCACTCACAGTGAAAACCCTTCAGGAAATCGTTATGAGCATTGTGACTGCTGACCAATACACGATGTTTTTCCCCGGACTGGCAGGAGGTACATTAGGAGGGACCTTCCTGAATGTCCACACTTGTTCCAGCAGAAATGGAAATGGAGATCTTCCAGGCAGCTCGGGCAGGTGCTGCTGCACAGCACGTGGTGTCCGTCTGTCCTTCCCTGCGAGCAGGAAGGGCTGGGGTCAGGCATTCGGACAGAAAGCAGGTTGCAGAAAAGTGCTCTTCCAGGCAGTTTGGACTGAACATGAGAAATGGAATTAGGTCAGTAATTATTTAAATTAATTTTGCATCCTTTGCAGTAGGGCAGACTGCAGTAGCCCTGCTACTCTTACAAATGAATGGTAATTTGCTAGGAAAAAAGAGACATATTAATGATGTCAGCCTTCGTTTTGGAAGTAATTGAGGCAGCAGCTTAAAGAAATCAATGTTGCACAGCTAGTAAGCACTATGTTTTTCTTCTTATTAACCAATTCCAAGGGATTCTGTTGTGTTTTTTTTTCCTCTCAGCAAACAATAGCTATTCTGAATTAGCTATTATTTTGAGCAGGTAAATGGAAGATCTTTTCATGCATTGCATTGGTAAATATTCAGGGCTCTTTCCAGTACTTGAATTGCACAGGCTTGCTAAATGTCCTCAATTAAGACTCATGCAAATCTCAGTAAAAGAATTGCTCTGCCAAGCAATTTGCTTTAAGGTGTCTCCACTTGTTCCTGTTCTTCCCAAGAAGAGTTATGGTTCAGCTATCAGGGTGATGCACAGAAAATGTGTAGATGAGTACACAGGCACTCTGCTTCTTAATTGTCATCATTAGTTCAAGTTTTGATCACCGAATGTGGTGATTTTTGTTGGATTTCATTATGAATTGTGTCCATCCATCCTCGGATAATGGAAGTCAGACATCTGCAAGAGCACTCGATATTCACTTGCTTCTGTTGTGCTCTGAGGGAAACAGGCTTTTTGTTTGTTTTTAATGAAGAAGGGGTTTACATGTTACACATTCAAAGTATTTGAGCATTTCTGTGTGTGTAAACATCCCTTTCTGCTCTGGCAGTGCTGCTGCTGCCATTGCTGCATGCAGCCCTCGCGGCTGCTCCTGCTGTGCTGCTCTTGGGGCTCTCACTGCCTTCCAAAGGCCATGCCCTGCTCCGTGTGGGACTCCTGTTGAAGCGCTGGGTTTGTGTCTCTGGCTGGAATTTCCCACTCAGCACGCCCCACAGAATGTGGGTCACCTACTTAGGCTTCCAAGAAGCTTGCTGCTGCACCTTGAAGCCCTAAATGAGAGCAGTGTCTATCTTTGGTACCTCTTGATTTCTACAGTTTTAAGAAGCCTTTAAAATGAGCATATTTCCCCAGATAATTTAGACTGCTTCATCTCACTCTCTGTACGTAAGGACCAGGATAGACATTTCAGCATGTCTCTTCTGTATCCATCAAAAAAGTTAATCTTGTTAATAATCACTTGAGATCCAGCACTCTGTCACCTCCACTATGCCCAGAGATCAGATAGAAGTGACGCAGAGTGAGTGCAGTATGTCTGAGAGAACACCAGCTGTCAGAAAAGGCATTATGCCTTTACCTCATGCTTGCTGCCCTAATGACAGGCTGCATCCTGCCGCGGCCGCGCTCCTGTTGCAGCAATGGGGCTCTGTGGGAAAGTCAATAACTGGAGGGGCACGGCAGGAGCAGAGCAGCCCATGTGCCAGCTGTGTCACCCCTCATCAGCAGCAGCGTGACAGTGGAGATAGCCTCCGAGCCTTCCTGAGATTTATCTGGGTTCCAGTGTGTGATTACTGTCAGATGGTTAGTCCCGGTTGCTTCCATTGAAAATACCAAGCAGGGTTTCATTGTTCCCCAAGTTAAATTCCGAAGCAAACTATTAAACACAGTATATATCTTCCCTGCTGTGCAAAATGCTGTGTTTATTATAATTTCTTTTTTTGAAAGGTCAGATTTGCATAATGTGCAGCAGAGGCTGCGATAGCACAGGAGGGGCATATCTGTGTGCCTTTTGCTCACTGCAGAACCCATGCAGCAGCAGATAACTGAGTGCCAGCCTCCTGCTGCCAGCTGGGAAGTCAGGTCACCCGGCCCCTGGGAGATAAATTGTCTCTGGTGATCTAGATAAATAGGAGCGGGTTCCTTCCCTGCACAGAGCAGCAGGTGATGCTGACACAGCCGAACTAAACAGGAGCCCATTGCAGCTTCAATTCCATGCAGACACTGGCTCTGGCTGCAGCTGGGGAGAGCCCTGCCTTCCCACCGTGTCAGCAGGCCCTGGGAAATCAGGCTCTCTTTGTACTTCCTGATTCCTCAGTGCTAGCCTGCAGCAGGCACAGCATCTGTATGTGATTTCTTGTAAACCATCCCTTGTGGCAGCCCGGAGCCCCTTGAAACACTTTGCTTGCAATCACTTCTTTTCAAGGTATAAACCACAGATGTTTTCCCCTGTTCTTTGCTGGCTGAACATATCCCAGCCTCCCTAACCACCCGCCTCCCATCCACAGACCTGCTGCTGCGCGCCGTGCTGCCCGCAGGTGCTCCACAACTCTGCACTTTCATCCTAAGAGGTTTGCAAGGAGGCATGAAGCCCTCCTGGTTTTGCCAGGATGATCAAAGGCAGCCGAGGCACCTGCATTAGCCCAGGGATAAGTTGGGCTTATCCAACTTTATATATAGCCAGGGTTGCACTTCAGGAGCCCTTGTGGAAAGGGAACCCTTGAGTGATCACAGGCTGCAGGGCTATGAGCCCGCAGCTTGCATCGTATTGGGTTTCTTCAGATGTTGACTTTGCACTTGAATTTAGGCTAAGAGAATGAGTGAGGGCTACTGAGATGGTTCTGGAGCGGCTGGTGTACGAGGAGTGGTTCAGCTTTGCTTGGCACGGGGAGGAGAAGCAAGCCTGATCTTCATTTTCTTTTCTCCCAAGTACTTCTCTTTCAGTCATTTTCTGGACTGAATCGGGCTTTAACGTGAGAATGCGAACACACTGTTTGGGCAGGAGTTGTACCTGAGGACAGACTGTGGGCAGCCCTCTGAGCTGTTCTCAACAGAGGGATTTGAAAAATGTGTGCCCAGCATAAAGTAACCACACCTCAATGGACAAATCGATGACCATCAATAGAGGCTGCCAAGGAAACCCTGATTGAAACTGTCAAGTAGTAAATCATCAGCCATTTAGTCTGATTATTTGAGGTAATTCCAGGGTTAGCAGTCAGTCCTATGCAATACAGCTAATTAATGCAATCAAAGCCATAATGAGACCTTATTGCTGCTCCCACTCCTCCCCCAGCTGCAGCCCCACATCATTTCTCTGTTCTTCCTCTTATCCCTGTGCCGTGGGGGCCACATTGCTCCTTGCCCTCTTTGCTCCTTATCTCTTATCCTTATCCCTAATCCTGCATGCCTTGCCAGCCCTAGGCTGGGTTTGCACACATCTGTGGGCTGGGAGGGACAGACATCCATCCATTGATGGGCGTGCTGCGGTGGCAGTGTGGCAGCCTGCCTTTCTGAGCCACATGCAGCAGGCAGAAGCCAACCTCCATCAATACACCAGCCCCCTCTGCCTCATTTACACCTGTTTATTCCTTCTGCAAAGAGAGTAGTTCTGAAGAAATATTTGAGTTTAGAAGGAATTAGGAAGCAAAGTGACTTCTGGGTTTGTGTGCTGCCATAAGAGAAGGGCACAATCTATCTCGAATGACATCTTACGTGCACGCAGTAATTTTAGGAAGAGTTGTTGCACACCAACAAGCCCAGCATCATGCTCTCCTTCTTGGTCATGGTCCTGTGGGAAGGGGTTTTTGTAAAGAGGTGGACGGTTCCTCTTACTGCAGAAAGTGTGGTGGCAACTTTGGGCAAGTCTTAAGGTAACACACATTCCAAAATGTGCTGCAGGTCCTTAGTCTAATGGTTGCTGGGGTAATGTGACTTGTGGAGGAGAACATTTCTGTTTGGGATGTGTGCTGAAAGATTTACATCTGTGCTATTTTCACCTTCTCCACCTCCACATAAGTCTGCATGCTACGTAGCTCTCCTCAGTAAAACTGCCAGTTCTCAACCCAGCAAATAAATGGACGAAATGTTGTTTCATGTTCTTTAAAACATAAGATTAGATTTTAGAAGGTGGCTTAATTTTGGCCATGTGCAGGACTTGGGACTCCAGACACCCCAGTTAGCATAGGGCAACACATGTATGCAAGAGGACCTATCAGTCTGGGGCTGGAAGGAAGAAAAAAAACCATATATTTTGTGGTTTTGGAATATAAATAACATGGAAACAGTCACAGCTCAGCATAGGGCGTGATCCCAGCCACTGAAATAAATCAGTCTTTCTAGTGGTTTCAGTAGAAGAGAACTATGCGTGGTAACAGCGGGTTCTGGGTCAGAGCTTCACTTCTCCTGAAGTTTTTTCACATACAGCAGTGTTTTTGTGAATTCTTGAAAACTAATTTAAGAGTAGGTTTTAAAACTGTTTTCCTTTATTTGTCAGCCAACAACATCTGCTTCTATGGCGAATGCTCCTACTACTGCTCAACCGAGCATGCCCTGTGTGGAAAACCAGATCAGATCGAAGGGTCTCTAGCTGCTTTCCTTCCTGATTTGTCCTTAGCTAAAAGGAAAACCTGGAGAAACCCTTGGAGGCGTTCCTACCACAAGCGCAAGAAAGCAGAGTGAGTAGTACTGAGCAAAGTGCACCTGCAGCAAATGCCAAGAGGAAGAATAAGCAGTGCTTTCTGTATCTCACCTAATGTGCTGTGGTGTAGGAGAACATTTGCAGTTCTTCAGTAGCTCCAACTCCTAGGAAGCGAATACTTACAATTTCAAGGAGCTCTGGACTACAGTCCTGAACCTGAAATGACCTTCAGTGTCACAGTCTCCTTGTGGGATAGATATGTGCAATGGCTTTTGACAGGATGCAATGGGACCTGTATTACGTCCTACCAGAAAAAGAAAGATTCACTGCTATCAGCAGCCTTAAACAAGTCCCAAATATTTTCACTGTATGACTGATGTTGCAGCTGGTCTCCTAAATCCTGAACCTGTTAACCACATAGTTTTCAGTCTTGTGATTTTCTTCCTTTTTCATCAGTCACAATCTTTATTGGTTGCTTGCAATACTGAGGAATCTGCTGCCTCCTCATGCTCCTGCCCTCAGTTGAATACAAGTAAATCCTTGCAAAACAACAATTTTGTTTTTTAATGCTCAGTAAGCTCTGCATGTCACATAAAATATTGAAATATTGGCTTTTCCAGATGGGAAGTTGATCCAGATTATTGTGAAGAGGTTAAACAAACACCCCCGTATGACAGTGGGACCAGAATTCTGGATATAATGGATATGACAGTTTTTGATTTTCTAATGGGTATGTTTCATCTCTTTCAAAAATTAAATGCAACATTTAATTAGAATAAGAACCACTTCTTTCTACACCGTTCTGCGTAGCTCAGCAATTTACTAAAGCACGGCTGAAGCTGCATTTGCAGTATATGCCATTCTAGATGATTATGAGAAAATGCACATTTACATGGTTATGTATTCCCATCAGTGCAGATTAAAGGAACAAAGATGTTCAGGAGTGCACAGTGATAAATGCAGGTCATGCTAGTCTCCTTCAAAGCTGCCAGGGGCTTCACAATTTGCTGTAGTGAGCGCCTTAGCAAAGTTCTGTACAGCTCCTGCATACCCTTGCAAGGGCTGCTCAGTTTTGGCACATTGCTTTCATCCTGCAGTAATATTCCCTGCTGCTTGCTCCACAGACTTGGAGGTTGGGACTGGGGGATGGAGAAGTATTGATTTGTCACAAAGACAACTGTGGTATGCATTAGGAAGGTTGTTTTTCTCTTTTCTGGTTAGCTAGCCTGCTCACAGTAAATTAATTATTAACAAGAATGTAACAGTGACCTATGCCAAGTCTACCCAGAGGTTAACACTGAGACATTTGTATACGTAACCTGCCCTGCCGCGCCAATATCGCTGCAAGGCGTCAACAGGCACACTTGGTCCTTGAAGACAAGTGAGCAAGGACATAGCCTCTGCCATTCCCACTGGTGAGACCTCTGCAGCAGACTGCAGCAGGAGAGGCCAAATCACAGCTCAGGAGCCACATGCGGCATCTAGAAGTGACTCGGGATCCCCACTATGAAGATAAAACTCCAGCTTGGCGACGGTGCTCTACACAGTGACCTTAAAATGGAGATCACGTGGCCATCTGCCATGGATGCCAAAAGCAGTACCAGGAGAATCCTGCTCCATATATTAGAGCTGTAACATTATTTTGGCTTTCCAAGCAGCCAGAAATTTGGAAAGAAGTCCTTAACCAAGAAAAAACAGGGTGTTTGGTTGTGGATCAAATGCATTAGTGAAGTCATATGGATTAACATCCCTATTTCAAGAGTCCATTTCCCCCTGTAAATCTAAGCCTTAACAACAATGGTCTTTTTTCACCATAGGTAACATGGATCGACATCACTATGAAACCTTTGAAAAGTTTGGAAATGAAACATTTATTATCCACTTAGATAATGGAAGAGGGTAAGTACCTTCAATAATCTTTTGAACAATCTTTGGACAAACTATTTACTTCATAGCAGCCATTATGAGACCATTTTTGCATCCAGTCATTTACGAATTATTAGCAATTACTGGTATAATAAGGCAGTATTAGAAGCCCCAAAGCAGAACCAAATTCTTGCATGCTATTTGCTGCTCAGAAACAGGTTTTCCTTGTCCATACCTCATAGTTTATAAGGAGAGCAGCTTAACAGAGAAGAGTACAAAATAAGTATTTGCTTCCCTGTTTCAGAAAAGAAAAACTGAAACCTGCCAGAACTGTGTCATTTGTTCAGAATAAGTGGCTGAACTTGGAGTCCAGATTTTCTCAGTGCCAGTCCAGTTAAGCAGAACATACACAGCCATGAATTTTATGCTTGCATTTCCTGAAATGAAAAGAGCTGTGCAAGCGAGTCTTTAAAGCAGCATTTGTCACATTCTTCTTCTTACCTTTAAATAGGTTTGGAAAATACTCCCACGATGAACTTTCCATATTGGTGCCTTTAAACCAGTGCTGCAGGTAAGTTTCATCTCTGCAGTCATCCTCCATTTTGTACAGATTTTTCAGCTAGTAGGACTGAAATATTCAAGTGTGCCTTCCTCTGCAAACCATGGAGACAGGGGATGCTGTGATCCTGCCCGGTGAGCCTGACCTGAGCTGTCCCTGAGCATTGGCACTGATGGGCTGAAGTGCTTTACTGAATTAAGATCTGCCAGCAGGAGCGTGGCTCTGAACTATTGTGAGAGGCTCTGCTAAAATATGGCTTTATTAAAGCAAAACTGAAAGGGTGAACCGTTCCCTCAGCTGGAGTGTTTCTCAAAGGTGTGTTCCTCAAAGCCAATAGCCAAGAGTTTTGAGGATGAGGGATATCTAGAGCTTCATTTTGCATGACAGCTCCTTCTCTGCAGGCTCCCAAATATCACCAGCCACGTGAAAATGGAAGCAGGGGTTTGGAATATGACGCTGTTTGGTTCTTAGCATTTCAGATCACACAATATTTGTTTGCTACCACCTCTGTGACTCCAAGCCTTTTACCCTCGTTGAGATCAGCAGCGATGAAAACACTGACACAGATTTTTTGTTCCTTTTTCTCTTAGAATAAGGAAGTCGACCTATCTGCGATTGCAGTTGTTAGCCAAGGAGGAATACAAACTCAGTCTCCTGATGAAGGAATCTTTGCTAAAAGATAAAATCGCTCCCATTCTCTACCAACCTCACTTGGAGGCGATGGACAGGCGGCTGCGGATTGTCCTCAAGGCTGTCAGTGACTGCATAGAGAAGGATGGTTATGACAATGTGGTTGAAAATGACTTTAACACTGATGTTAACACTGTTGCGACCGAGAGGTAGTGAAATCGCAAGACTACGTTTTTATCAGCCGAGTAAAGAAGATTCAAAAAGGAAAAGAGAAAAAAAAAAGTCTTGCAAAAGACTGGTATGCCACTTTGTGAATTCAGTGAATTCAGAAACGAGATATAATTGTTCCCAGAGTAGGTATAGTGTAGACTCTGCAAAGGATTGGCTCATTAAGAAAAATAAGTCTAACGTGATGCTTTTCATTAGTTCCCGAGAAGAGATTATGAAGAGGTTGAGAAAACACATCGCCGACAGACTGATAGCAAAACACCTCCTGTCCTTTTTGTATAGCAAGGAGGCCTTTACTTAATATTTTGTATTTATATACGGTATATCTACGAACCCCAGACCTACCTACCAAATCTAACAAAGAGGGACAGCATAGGTTTGTGACTCACACTGTATTTGTGGTGACAGTCCGCTTAGGATGCTGTGTTAACCCTTTAAGTGCTCTAATCCACTGTATCTTATTTAAATTGAACACTTTATTTCCAGCTGTTCGGCATTTAAAGGGTTAAGGCATTACAAACTTTTAAAGGCAAAAAATAATATTATTAATAATAATAATAATAATAATAATACAGTGATTACCAGAGGGGAATTTCACTAATTGTGCATTGACAGGAATACTTGAATGTTGGTTTTACAAAGTGATGTAAAATGACAAGTTGTACTATTTATCCTTAAGGAGGTGGCAGCTCTTATCTTTCTAGACTATCATAGCTGAGCTGCTACTTTTCAACTTTGCTTTTGATAGTTTTGTGTAAATATATACATATATGGGTAAAAAGCTGTTTTCAGCAGCTCTAGGCTTACTTTTGCAGCATTTTTGTGGAATTGTTTGCAACGTGGTAAAAGTGCAATAAAGATATGGCAAAATGTGTAGCCAGCACGTGTAGATGAATTCATTTGTCATTGCAAAACTCATACAGAGCACAGCTTTTCCTCAGCCAAATTATCCAGAAGTAGTTGTTTAAACTGTCACCCCCTTTTGTAGCAACAGCAGGTTGGGCTGAAGCAGGGAATTGGCAGCTAATGTATGTTATAACTCTGCTAAGGACCACAGTGGTAAAAGTAGTTAATCTTTCATAGGAAAACTTCTTTTTTTTTACTATCATTTCAGCATCCCTTCCTCTTGCAATTATAGCTGTAAAAGCAGGCTGTGCAGAGCATCTCAAAAAGACACATTCCCAGTGGGTTTATATGCATCAAATCCTCCGGCTCGGGGAGCAGAAGCCCAAGAGCAGGCCTGAAAATCTCAACCTAAAATATCAATAAATGCAATATTTTCGGGCAAATAGCTTTGAGTCATGCACAGCTGAGCTCAGGCAACGTGTGTTGAGACTTTCAGGCCAGAAGCTAGCTGGAAAGTGTTGGAGAGATGTACCTGACATGTAAAAACATGGCGTGGTACAGGAGGAGTCCCTTACTGCTCCTTTGGGTGGAGGACAGGATTTATTATGACAGTATTCATCGCAGTTATCATTCACAGCTGTCATTTCTTTCATTTTATATCCCTCTTCTCAAGGGTTTGTAAACATACATTTTAAAAGCTTGTAGCCACACAGCCTAGCAGGTAGGCATTGCAGTGTAACCCGGCAGTCTTAACATGATGAGCAAAAAAAGAACAGCCGTACAGTCTTATTCGCTTCTGAAGTTGATATATAATCACTAAAAAACGTCTTTGTTACTGTTTTGTTCCCCATTTCAGTTCCCATGACCCTCACAAACATGGTATGCAAGGAAGACAGAGCAGCTCAGACACTGCAGCTGTCCATGCACTTGGAAAATTGCTGTGTTACCCTGTGGCGTTTTACACTTCCTGAGATCCAGCTGTGGTCTGAGGATATGCTCTGTAACACAGCACTTGCACTGCCATCCCCTCTCCCTTAGCCAAAAGATGCAAAACATAGGATTGTAAGGAGGAGAGGTGGGTGATGCTTATTTGCTTGCATCCTTCATCCCTGAGGGGTTACAGAGGACTGCCTGTGTGTCCTTACTCTCTTTCTCCTTCAGCAAAATCTCAAAGTCTCTCCCTTACTCTGCAGTGCCTGGCTGAGGTTTTCCTGCAGGTGCAGCTTTTCCTCACTGTGAGATTATGAGGCAAGGATAATAAAAGCATCTCCTACAGATGCAGTTCTGCTTTCTGCTCCCGGGGTCAGTGCAAAAAAAAAAAAAAATCGGTGATGTACTTTTGGAAAGCAGCTCTTAGCAGCCTGTGAGCTGCCTCTGAGACAGCAGACATTTTCATTCTGGAGAAGCTGAGTTGTAGGTCAGGAGCTCCTGGTAGGAAGGAGCAGGCTGGAGAGCCAGCAGAAGATAGGAACTCAGAGACATAAACTCACTGCTATGAGACTGAATTTCTATAAACCAAATGAGCAGTGCTTATGTAGAATAATTAACTGAAGGTTGCTCATTTTTACCTTATTGTAGGCAGGCCCACTGCGTCTCCAGTTTCTTTCCTTAACTTCAGCACTTCCCTTTGCAGGCTCTGTGTTACAACTGGTTGTAATCCTGTAAATTTTCTTCTTGCAAGCAGCAATCTTGGAATACATCTGTTCTTACATAGTTCTCTACATATATTTCCTATATACTTAAAGAAAAGCTAAGAGAGGGGCTCTTCTTTATGATGAGACTTACAAACACCTTAGAGGAAGGTATTAGCTAAGAAGCTGGGAGACTTTTCCCTTCTCCTGGGCCTCAGATTATAAACCTGGCTGAGTTAACCACAGCTGAGCAGTGCAAGCCCAAATACAGGTCAAGGTGCTTATAGAATAAGCAGCAGCAGCTGAGCTCCTGCCCTTTGTAGGGCAGAGGGAGCTGAGGATTTGGGGTTGACCCAGAGGGTGTTGCTGTGTGGAAGGGGTGATTAACTAAACAGGCCATACAGCTCAGTAAGGTTGGAGGGCCCCTTTGCACGAGGACAGCCCGTAGCAGGGGGGTCTCATGGAGCAGAGCACTCCTGCACTCCAGCTCAGCACGGTGCTCCCAAAGGGCTGTCACTGTGCATTAGGTCAGTAATCCGGCAGCTAAGGAGGATTAGCACGAGGCAGTGTAACATCTCTTTAGGAGTCCTACATATCTCTCAGACAAAAAGATTTGCTCTAAGGAGATAAATAAATGTCAGAATCCAATTGGTTTGTCTCCCACTCTCAAAAACAGTGTAGCAACAGCATCCAGACAATCACAGATAGAGAAATCTGCAGTCATCTGTCAGGAGCGTTCAGCACAGTAAGTATAGTATGCACAGTAAATAACAGATAAAATAGATAATACATTTCTGCAAGCACCTAATTACAACTGCATCTGGCAGCCTCGAACAGCTTACTGTATTCTCCTGAGTGATTCAGATGAGAGCCTTGTTTTGTTTTGCTGATTTTATGTCATTTAAACATCAAAGGAAATTCACACAAATTAAAAAAAAAAAGCTCCCATTGTTTGAATTAGGTATCGTTGTTGTGATCAGCGGGCAGAGCCTACAATGTGTATAGAAGCTACAAGCCTGAAGGAGATTGCAGTGTAAGCAATATTGTGAAGCGTTGCACAGGAGGAGGGAATGTGGGAATTCAGCCCGAATGGTGCCTTGGGGCACTGAACTCAAAATGAACTCTTCTGTGGGCACAGAGGGAGGAGTGTCTGAAGGACGCTGTGCTCCCTGCTGTCGGGGCTGCGTGGTGCCCCAGGATCTGCTTGAGAATCATAGAATTGTTAAGGTTGGAAAAGACCCCTAGGATCCCCAAACCCAACCCCTGCCATGCCCCTAACAACATCCCCACGTGTGCCCTTTTCTGGAACACCTCCAGGAAGGGTGACTCCACCACCTCCCCAGGCAGACCCTGCCATACCCTGGTGCACGCAGCAGCACAGCATCCCCTTCCCAAGACCTCCACCTGCAGCCTTTCCCTGTGCCAAGGCGTTTGTGGCCCTAGCTTGAAGTTTGAACCATGCCAGAGCCTTGATGACGTGCATCCTGATAGAGTGAGGTTTTTTCTGGTGCTGAGTGGAGAACTGCAAAAATAATTTCCCAGAATGAGTTCAGATATCAGTTGTTCCTGTGGACTATCTGCCAGTGATTGTTTCCTGAAATATCTGTGGCTCAAGAAGGAGTAATGAACACAGAGAAGGAAAATTCTTTTTGAGATGTAAATTGAGTGTCTGAGGAAAATGTTGAGTTTTGGGACAGGTTGTCACATGGAAGTTATTACCAGTGAGAAGCTGCTGGATCTTCCTGAGAACACTTTTCACACTGAGCCTGTGTGATTCATTGGTCACTTCCAGCAGGACTCAGACTGTGACCACATTGGACTCAGTTATCTGCTGGCTTCTCCATTTGCATCAGGAAAGTATTCATCCAGTGCCTGTGGGGACTGCCTGGAAAAAAAATGATAAACAAATGGCTTTGGTGGGTCCAAAGGCATAAAAAGCCTGAAGAGGCCAGCCATGGTCCTGGTCAACAAATGAACATAAGCAAACAGGGAGGTTATTGATTCAGCACAGCAGTACCCTTTCCTCTAATGCAAGGTCAGAGAAAAGTTTGTCCAGAGGCTGTTCAAGAGATGCTGGAATGCATGCCATCAGCTGCTCCATCTTTTTAGAGATATTAAATACTTTCCAAGGGTTTCTATTTCTGCAGCTTTGATGTAGTTGGCATGAGGAAGGAAGTGGATTTGGAACATGCTGGGGGAATGTCTGCATTTGTATCAGTGCCCTGCATGAAGACTTACGTGCTGGGAGATCAGCTCCACTCATTCAAATGAACTTCACACACGACAGCCCCCGTCCCTTGTCAGAAGCAGCATGTGTCATGCCTTGAATCCTGCTCAGACCTGGGCCTGAACCCAACAGCTTGCAGATGGAATTGGCAGCTTGAGCTAAAGCAGAGCATCTCACAATTGGAGGTGTCAGATCAGAGCACTCTCCACTTCTATGAATGTGGGAATCTGGGTCATGTCATAGCCTTGGCCATTGTAATGAATGACATTAGGTTCCCTACATAAATTCTTCTGCCACCTCTTCTGGAAAGGAGCTCACTGATTGATAGACATATGTACAAAACCACCTACGTGCCGTAGTTGACCCTGACATAACTTCAAAATACATCCCAGGGTGACTTAAGACAGATCCTACCCGAAAGACAGGCAATTTAAAATCTCATCCCTCCAACTCCTGGTGCTGTACTGATGCGATCGGTGGAGGTGGCACAAACACAGAGCTCTGTGCCCACAGCACACACTGCAGCACCTGGCTGCCTGCACAGGTGCCATCAATTACACAAGAACTGCAATCCCCGTGCATATTGTGAGCCCTCGTGCCCAGCTAAGTGACAAATGAAAGTTAAAGCTGTCAGCAGGATGGAAGCAATGCAGCTGTGTAAGCCCAAGTGGGGGTAAAAATATCTTAAAAAATGACAAAGGCAAGATGATGCACAACCCCTCCTTGCAGCTGCTGAAACGTAGGCCAGGAGCACCACTCACTGTTCTGATCTCAGGCTGAGCTTTGGAAACCAGGGATAAAGAATCTTCTGAGAACTGAGCCAATCCAGAACTGCAAGTGGCTTTCCTTCCAGCATCTCCTCCTTTTTTCCTCCCGTTCCCATTTGTGCTACCTTTCGGAGTAGCGCAGGGACTCTTTGCCACAGGCAGCTCTTTATAAATAGTGGAGATAAAAGGCTTTTCCTGTTGGACCACTGAGTGAGGTTCACATCATTTTCCAGATCCAATTAAAATTCTTTTTGCTTCTTTTTAAACGACTTCTTCCTAACCAGTGGAGTCAGTGAGTTTCACAGGTCAGACCCTAGGCCTGGCCCCTCCTGGCTGCCCAACTGGCAGATGAACAATCTCTGATCTCCTCACAGGTTTCTTGGGTACAAGATTATATATATTATTCTTATCATTTATCTATTCTCTAGATTGTTAGCTGCTCGCTTCACTGAATTGCACTAGATTTCCATTTGTAAAGGGTGCTTTCTTAGCCTGAATAAACTCTGAATTCAATTATTTATAAATTGAAGCATCTATAGTCCAATCTTTCCAGTGAAACAGCAGCATGTGGACCTGGCTGTTTGCAATTTCTTTATGATATTCACCTCTACAGACCCCTCCTTTTGCAACACATCCAGTAGCCATCTGTAGGAAGTTGTTAGCAGCTCCATAATGAGCCCTCCAAGTGCTTCACCCTCATTGTCCACCTGAGGGCTGTATCTGAGGACATCTGCTGCACTGTCTGTACCTGCACAGCTGAAGATGATGCCTCATTCATCTTTGCAACCAATTCTGTGGATTCCATGCCTTAAAGTTGCTGCCCTGGAAGTTGCACTTCAGTGAGTGGTTTGGACTTTCAGCATTGCTTCAGTGCAAAAGTGTTTGGAGGAAGTGGTTCTTTCATGGTGGCTATTTTACCTTTTCCCTCCCTGTGTTGGCAAGGGATGTGACAGCATTAAGGAAGCATTCAACCAGCTGAGCCTTCCTGCTTCCTCACTGCCCTTAAGGCTCTCAGCAGCTGCTAAGTGCAGGGCCAGCATGGGGAACCTTTGGGCTGTCTGCAAGAAGCTGATGGAAACTTCCCTCTGAAGAAGCTGAGATGAGGTTAGGAAAGCTGTGTCATGGCTTGGGTGCTTGAATGTTTCCACAGGAAAAAATATTTGTTCTCATGTTCTCAAGTTCTGCTCTCCCACAGTAGATTTATTTACCTCTTGAATAGGCAATAACAGCCATTGCACAAAGCCTCCTCGCTTAGCAGACATGATCAGTATTTTCCCATCAGAGGACCTAATCTGAAGTTAATGGACACTTTCCCAGTGGTTTCAAGTTGTTTGAATCCAGCCCAGAGCAGCTGCTGGGGGCCGAATGGCGCAGTGCTGCTGCTAACCGCCCTCCAAACAGGGATGTTAAAAATCAAAAGGGCTTAATGGCTGTACCTGCATGTCCTCTGACCTGCGCTGGTGTTTGTGCTTCCTGACTAAACAGCGATGCCTCAGCTGTGTGCATGGGGCTCAGTTTTGCAACACCTGAAAACAAATGTTCCCTACCAAGCAGGGAGGCTAAGAAATGGAGAGAGAAATATATGGACCGTATGACCAGTTCTGCACAGTCTGCAAAGAGGACCAACCCAGCTGTCAGGTTACTGTGTATTTATGAAAGCCCATCACGCATCCCCACCCTGGTCACAGCTCTGCTCCCAGGTGCAGCTGGGTGTCTGGATTTTGCTGTAAATGAAGCCACTGAGAGGCGATCACCCAGCTCACAAAGCCCATCTGCTCCCACAGGTCACCTGCAGGAGCTCTCATCTTCCTGCAGCACGAATCCGGGGGCAGAATGGGAACGTCCTCCATGTGTTTCTCAAGGCAACTGTCCCCAGACATGGTTGGTTTTTTTTCTTCTCTCTCTCTCTTCTGGGAAATGTGCAATGGAGAGTTGCATTTTCTCTTTCCTCTGCAACATATTCAAATTTGTGGAATGAGATTTGTGATAATTAAGATGAGAGCTGAATGCTGAGCCTTCTCCATATCCCCCAGGGTTTTCCTGGGAACAAGATGGATTGCCCAGTGTGTTTCAAGCAAAAAATGAAGAATGAATAAATAAATTTGTGAATAACAGCATGCCTCATTTTGCCTATCTCCTAGAGAGAGAGGAAGCTGATTCCTTAAGTATCAGGAATGTGCTCATTATGCAAAAATGGCAGAGCAGATGTACATATTCATAATAAGTATATTAAAAATCTCATTTTAGCTCTTTAGAAAACAAGTGCAAATGCAAAATTGGGTGCAATTATACTTATCGTCCCACCTACGGTGCGCTTTCATCTGGATGTGTGTTGGAGCTGGTTGTGTGGCAGCGTGGCATTTCCTGTGAGTGAAACAGCACATTACCAAAACTCACCGTGTACAACACTTCATGGCAAAGCTGATCCAAGGCCTGCTGAAAAGGCTCGTGCTGAGTTCAGCTTTGCATTCAGATGAGGGCTGGTCTCTGTGCAGCACTAAGTGTGTTCACAGCCACAGGAAGGAGTGGAGGATACAGCGATGGTGGGGCCATTCATCACAGCTGTCGTTTAATCAAGCTAACACGATGAACTGATAATTGAATGTCCTTGCAATGACTGCCCCGAGCCAGAGCCTTGGGAAAGTCCCCTTCCACACAGAGAAATAAATCGGATGAGGAGCGTGCTGTGGGCAGAGATTAATCTTGGGCATCAGCGTGAACTGTAGTGGGAATAAATGCTGCTCGTGGACTCTTGGTCTGTGCCTGTGTGCTGGTTAGCTGCAAATCTGTGTTCAGGGCTTTGGTGAGATGGCATAAACTGCAGACAGGTTGGTGCTGCGGGTTCCCACGTGGGACACAGACACACATCACGTGTTATCTGAAGGCAAGACTTTTTCCACATCTCTTTTGCAGTATCAATAATAATGATCTTACTTTTTCCCTCTCCCTCTCAAGCAAAAAAATTAATGATTACATCTGTAGTTCTGCTGTTCTTCAAATAAGAGCACCACCGCTTGAGAGCTGGAATGTCTTTAATTTTTTAACAACATGGAGTTAAAAGCTAAACACTGACAAAATAAAACTCCTCACTGTCAGTAGTGCAAAATTCAGCATTTGTATCTCTAATTTTATTTCTGAAACAAATGTTGAAACCAGGGTGATGGGCAGTGGTGAGACCTCCAGGCACAGTGGGAATGCTAGTTATTATCTGAAGAGAGGGATGGGTGTTAAAGTATGCCAGGGTTATCATCAGTACATCCAGGAAGAACACAGGTCTGTGTCGGTTGCAATCATTAGCAGAGCAACCCGTGAGGAGCAGAAAGAAAGCCTCTGATTCTCAGCCTGTAAGGAAGGATTCTCTCCTTCTGTAAGGAAGACATTTGCAAGTGCTTTCATCCTCCCCAGCTTACAAGTGGAAAGGTTGTCTGCTTCCCAAGATTTAATGAGCAACGCTTTGGAATTCTGTTACGGACATACAGGCAGTTTAATGATCTTGGTGCCAGTGGAAAGTCACCTCTTCCAAACTGAAAGAAAATATGGCTTAAGGAGCAGAAGATCTAATATTCAGACTGTGACTGAGGAATACAAGAGTCCTCTCACAGCACTGGGAGGCTGACATGGATCAGGACCTCTGAGTTATTTAATGGCATTCCGCTGTACCCCATAAAGTGTCCAACAGCTTGAATCAAGCAGATGCACGGTTTCTATTAGGTGTGCTGGGCCAAATATGAATCTCTCTTGATTTTCACACTGACACAAAAAGAGGAGGAATTTGTCAGCAGGGACAGAACCCGATGGCAGATGCCTGAAATGGATTGTGGTGTTTTGTGAAAGGTGAAGGAGAAGAGAGCACAGCAGAAATTGGGGTTGGTTTTTCTCTCCAATCTATTCCTGATTTCCTTAGTTAGAGGGAAATGAAGGAAAAACTCAAATAGGGAGCGACACATTCAGCTGAACAAAAAGCAAGGTGAACTGCACTTCCAATTGTAGCTCCTATATGAAGACAAAAAGAACTTTCAAAAATAACTAAACATTGTATGTTATCCACGATTAAGGCTGGACATTGCCAGAGGAGAGCATGAAATTAGGAAGGGAAAGACAGGGAGAGAGGGTTGCTTACAGTTGCCTTTTAAATTTATTTCCTTGAAGATCGTTACAATTACCACAAGAAATATGCTGAAAAGGAGAAGTTTGTGGGCAGGAGCAGCAATGAATGAGGACGATATGCCACAAGAAGGAAGAAGAGTAATTCTAGGAGTAAGCAGCTACTTTTAGAAAACACCATCTGTCCTGAATATGAGTTGGCCATATACTGTGACTCAGAAGGCTTTTTCCACTATGTTCACAGCTCTGCCTTTATTAAGTGTTGAAAACCTTCATTGGTTCAGCTAGGGCCACATCCCATGATCAATGTGTAGCCCCATCTGGAGCCACGGGACCAGGCAGTTCAAGGAACCCCCAGTTCCAGGATTCATCTCAACTCCTCCTGTGATCTCATGATCTCACTGCAGTTCTTTTAACCCAATGGGACCACCTGTATAAACCTGCCTTGGGAAGTGGGTGGGTTAACCTGTTCTCTCTTGCTGATGCACGCAGAAGACAAAGCAATACGGAAACACTGGGAAGGATCGTCACAGGAGATGCTAAAAACCTCATATTGCTTAAAATAGAAGTTGGCAGGGCACGTGTACCAGAGCTCAGATCGTACAGGGAACAACTCTGTCATGGGTTTGGGATGTCTGTCTGACATATGGAGAAAAACAAACATTTTTAGATAGCAGAAGGAAAACACATTGATCAGCAGCTTTGCCATTTAGACTCAGACTCCTAATTATCCGAAAACATTGGAGGTGGGAAGTTGCCTTTTGAAATATGTTATTCTGCATCAAAGATTGTTTTCTTCAGGGCTTTCTGTGAAATCAGTGGGAAATCAGAAAATGAGAGCAAAAACAATTAATAGATACAAACATCAGTGGGGCTGGAAAACAGGCCAAATTGAATCCCTTGACGGGATGAGGCAGGCTTTCATCACAAAAGTCCAAGGCATCTCCTGAAAGATGAAGAACTGAGCAGAGAAGGGAAAAAAGCCAAGTCCGATTGGGGATTATGTGGGAACTCTGGCAGAGTGTCCCCAAATGCTCTTGTTGGGGAGAGAGACTTTTTTCTTTTCATTCCCCCCAGAAAGCCTGCTCTTTGGGTAATAAAGCTGTGTTGGATAGAGAGATCAGCAGGAACACCCCATAGAAATAGTTGTCCTGGATCCATCCAGCAATGGACCCCTGCACTGCTCCAGTGCCACAAGGGACATTATCACTGCCTTCAAAGGAGCCACATTGCCATGCTCCCCAAATCAGCAGCATAGGGGGACGAGAGAGCCCAAGAGGGATGAACCAAGTCACAACCTCTCCTGCAGTTAATTCTGAGTTAGCACAGTTTTTAATAGCATCCTTTACTTAAGATCATGAGGGGGAAAAATGCATCCATCTGCAGAAAATGAAATGAGGAGAAAACGCTGATTCAGACTGGAAAATAAAGCAGCAGGTGCTCATTCCCAGCACTGGGGACAGCAGCAACTTTGCCCGCAGGTTGCTGAGCGTGGTGCAGCCCATCCGGGATGTGAGGCCTGATGATTCACTGTGTTGCAACTCCAGCAGTTTCTGTGAATTTCCTCCTGATTTATTCTGCCATTCGTGAGATGGCAAGTTAGTTTTCATTTCTATCTGTCGTCCCAGCTAGTCCTGCACTGGAAGTTTGATGGTGAGCAGCGCCTTCACACAGAAATGCCATTTCAAGAGGACAGTCAGTGCAGAAGCCTTCTTTCTGTTAAATACTGAGAGTTACAACACAGTCTTGCATTGGGCAAGTGAAATGAGTGAGCTCAGTTCCCGACACCAGCTGGAAACTCTGAGACTGGCTGCTTGGGTGAGCTGGAGGCCACCAGTTTGGACGTCCATGGAAATTTCCCTCTATCAGCCACCCACTCTTATCTCCTCTCTGCAGAACGGGAAGATGAGCTCACAGCATCCACCCCACCATGGAGATGTGGACAGGGCCATATCACACGCACACGTTTTGTTACTGTATGTGTACTGCTCACCTCTTCATCCAATCTCCCCCCAGGAGCCATGCAGAACCACAACCTGCCACAGCCTGCTCTCCAACACCAGTGTGCAGAGCAAATTATACACTTCAGCATGGGCAGAAAGAGGGAGGGAAGCTTCAGGGAGTCGGGCTGTTCTCAATTAGCAGTTATCTCCAGCAGCTTATCTGATTAATGGCTGCACCTCACACTGTGCCTGGGTAATAGGTGCGGGGAAGGTGCTTTAAAAGTGCTTTGCTCCTAATTACTGTGGAGACTGACACAGTGGGTATCTCTTGTTAGAGTAAACATCTTCCAGTCCTTCCCCCCTCTCTGCTCAGATCTATGCACATAGCAATGCTGGGCCTGTGCTGACAGCACAGGTGGGAGCATGGCAGGTACAGGAGCCAACAGGAACCTGAGCAAAGCTGTGCTGCCATCCGCACTAAGCTCCTCACATCTTCAAGGCCTCTCTCATCCCTATGCGTATCAACAGGTCTTTGGGGTTGGGTTAGGCTTAGGACACACTGGTGCAACCAGCAGACATTTCTGAAGAACTGGTTTCAGCAGTGTGGGACTGGCGCATCGGGAGGAGATGAGAATGACCGAGCAGTTCCTTTGCTTCAGGCATGTTGGATAATGATAGTCACCAAGTCGACAAGGATTTGGTGATCTTTTTGTAAAATTAGCTCTAAAAACACCAAAGCCATGGCTGTACTGCAAAGGAATGCAACAACATTTCCCAGTCACGGCTGAATTATATGAAAATTACAAGCAATATTGTGGCTATCTGAGAGACTCTGGCTTTCCTCTCCTTTTCAAGAAGTTTGCATCATTTCACACTCTCTGCAAAGTAAAGAAAGATTTTAAAGTACGCTTACCTTGTGAAAATACCAACTCTTCTTTAGAAATGAGCACTGGTGAATTATGAATGAAGGTACACAGAGTTGAAAGCTCCTGCTTATACATTTTTAAATGTAGCCTTTAGCTTCTGATAATACTCTGAAAAACCAACTGGACTGGAGCTTACAGTCCATGGCAAAAACCACCACGATCCCTGATCTGAAGAATCCTGGCTGCCTCAGTAAGGTTACACTGTCTCCCTTGCAGCCAGGAGGAGAGGCCAGCAGCTCAAAATAATAATAGCAACAACAATGATAATGATAATGACAACGATGATGATTATATTAATAATAATCCACATTTCCAGCTGTGCAGATCTTATTTCGGCTCTTTGCTAGGTGGGATGGTTGTTGGTGTGGAGGTGTCCGGCCCCACTAAAGCACCTCTGTGAGCAAGGGATTTGTCCTGGGCACAGACCCTGACATGGCACAGCTGTGCCCTGCCCATGCATCTTACTTTCACAGGACTCATTGTAGTCCTGTTGGGTGACAAGATGCCCTACCTGCAGGACCAGCTGGACCCACTCAAGCACTCACACGGCGGTAGCATCCTTCCAGTCCCAGGCTTTGCCTCATTCAAACTACCCAAAATGAATTTTCATGAAACAGAGACTTCTTTGGCCCATTCTCCTGGGACACATAGGGATGGTTGGAGTCCAGTCTGATTTTTGCACTGGCAGAAAATGTTTAACATTTTCATAGCTATACAGACGTGGAGGTACCAGCCAAACTCATGTGAGAAGAGAGCTGCTTTCCACACAGAGATTGGATACCTCTCCCTTTCCCATGGCTCTGTCAGCTTCAGTATCTCCACCTAATATTAGGACTGTGATGTTGCTAGGATATATTCTGCCTAAAAATAAATCTCCCTTTTATTTTCCATAACCTTTCCCACTCTGGCTTTGCAGTTGTATATCTTCCACTCACATTCATTTTGAGAACCAAATGATTTCCAGTTTGTGTTGGCTGCTGCCCATCATACACACTCTCTTTCTCTTGTAGTTTATGTTTCTTCTTTCACTCTCCTGGTGCCTTTATTCCATCATGAATCAAAAGGTGGCTCACATCAAATTGCTCCCCTCTGCTTCAAATAGATTTCTCTGCGTGAGTTTTCACTTATTAAGGATTGCCAATAGGAGTTTCTTCTGCGTTTTCTTTTCTTCATACTTCTTTTCAATCAGTTTCACTTGACAGTGGTCGGCTCGGTCCGATATCTCCTTTGCAGCACAGCACAGACACTACTGGCATTGTTCAGTACAAATTTGCAGTCAGGAATTTGTGGTTCTGAGCTGTAAATACTGAAAACCATTAAACCAGCTTTCTTACTCAGCTCTGTGATATTTCCCAGTCTGACCTCTGAAATGCGCTGCATTTCCTGGCACAGACTGCTGGGTTAAAAAATAAAAATAATGGCCTAGGAATAAACTTAACGTGCACAGGCACAATGCAGTGCACCAGGTTATAGAAAATATGCATATATTGCCATGGATCTGGCTTTCGTCCCAACAGTTAAGGGAATTAGCAGCACTGCAGCGTTCCACTTCTCTGTCACTGGCGATACGCCTTCCTGCAAATGCAATTAGAAACTTCTGCCCAGAAAAAGTCGGAGAGCCCCCAGTCACAGCAAGCTGGTTTTCTTCTCAAATTTTTTATCAGACTGCACCATCTAGAGGGCAGCAGCAACATCACCCAGCCCCGCGCTCAGCCTCTCCTTGGAGCACCCATGCTGCACAGATGTTTCCACATCCCACCGTATAGGAAATGTTTCTGTGTCCCCACTGCCTCCTCACTGCAGCTGGAGCTGCTCTGCAGAAACATATGCTGCTGCAAATGTTTTTCTGGCGCTGTGTAAATGCTGTGAAAGCGCACCAAAGCAAGGAGCTGTGTGCTCATCATTGCAGGAGGAAACATTCCCTGTCTCATTAGCATCAGGCAGCTCTTAAGGATCTTTGCTAGCGTGGTCAACCCTTAACCGATAATAAGCATTTGTACTGTATGCCGTGTGCAGCCCTCTCTCTTGTTTTCTTCCCTTTGCTTCCTTTTTAAAAACGACTGACCATTTGTTGTTTAAAATGACTGAATGTTGCTGCTTTGTTGCTTTAACTGAGAGCTGTGAGGTGCTGCACAGCTGTGGGAGGAACTGCTGGGTAACGGAACCATGCAGGCAGCATCTTGGGTCTGCCCTCAGGGGATTAAAGGAAGTTGTCATCCCAGGCAAGGAGCAGCAGCTGACCGTGTAGAAATATGTAGCAAGGCATGGCTGCAGAGGGAACCACTCCTCTTCCCAGTCTGCCACATCCTGGGCTCTCCTCTCAGTCAAACCAGCAGGAGTCTGGTCTCCCAGATAAGCAGGGGTAAATCAACAGGAAGCCCTCTGCTGCCCAGAGCAGAGTGGAGGATTTGCAGTCCTTCCCTTTGCCTGGTCTCAGTGAACCAACAGATCCTGGCTCTCCTCTGGGATCACCCTGGTGCCATGCTCCAGGATGTAGCTGAGCCCCAGCTGGGGCATTTCATAGTGAAAATGCACTTTGTCATTGCAATTCCAAGTCAAATTGCTGTGGGTGGCCTCGTGTAAGGCAAGTGTGTTCATTATCTGCTCAGGATTAGTGTCTCCAGGATTGACAAGTCATTACTTCCTTCTGAGTATTGAACAATATAATTGGTTCTGCCCCTTTGAATCATGTTAAATAACCCTGAATGGAAAATCACTCATAAATGCCACGTTCTGCCTCCCACAGGACCTGTGGATTGCCTTCCCCAGTGCAGACAGAGAGGAGCAGATGTGAAGCTCCAAGGTCCATCCCAGCAACCCCTCATTCCTGTTCCAGCATCTCGCCTCCCATCTCTTCCCCCATCATGACACAGCTCATCCCACTGAGCACTCTCCAACAGGGAAGCTGATGCCACAGCACAGAAATGTGATGCAAAATCATTTCATATGGGTGTTCTTACACCAAAGCCTCCATTCCTAGACACCCTTAGGAAGTTTGGAGGTTTCCCAGTCTACCCCTTATCTGGCAACAGGTCAGATACATTTGTGAGATCCAGATGGCCTCAAAGCCCTTGCCCTGTCCTGAAGAAATCTGGGGACATCCCTTAAAACCTGCAAACAGTTGCTCTCCTTCACTTCTAAAAACAGAATTAATTCCAAATTGGCCAAATCAGATATGAATATGTAGGGTTTGGAGCCAGGCGACAAGCTTTAGATCCAGACTCCAGCAACCAAAAATAACCTTGGGATACAATCTTCCCAACTCCCAGTTTTAATCAAGAACATGTCCATCCCCACCCATCTTCCAGGGGAAGGAATCTAAATACATCTCCAGCTTTCTGCTTGGTGCTGTTCAACCCCATACCAAACAAACAGACATAAATAGTTGTAATGACGTTTTTTAGAAGAAATTTTCCCCACAAAAGCTAGCAAGAGATACAGAGGCCTTCAGCCATAAAAAGGACAGAGATGAATGCTGCACGCTTCAAATTTACAGTCACTGGGATCCAAAATTTCTATATTGTTCTATTTCAAAACGCGAATATGAACTCCTTACTCAGCCCTCCCACGATACTGGTGCCTGATTTTGATTTATTAAGCTAAATGGACAGAAAGAAGTGCTGTCTCCCCAGACACAGTTATTGCAGAATGCTCAGAATGTGTGACCTGTAAAACCTCCATGCTCCAGTTTCTCAGCCTACGCGATGCACTGCCAGCAGATAGCTCTGCAGTACTTGCCAGAATAGGATTCTCGACTTATTTAAGTGATCATATGGCTACGTTGCATCCTGCTTCCTAGAAAATATAGCTCCATCTTGATTCTGATTGGGAAACTTTGTGCTAGTGCATGTCTCTATATCTGAGTGACTTTCAACATTGCTTCTGGTTTGCTCCTGCAGTGTAAATTGCCTTTAGCAGCACAGAGCCCATCAGGTAGGTGCTGCTTCAAGCCTTTGCCAAGGATGCCAAAAAAATAACGCTGAGCATCACCAGGCCCAGCTTTGTCAGCAAACACTGTGCTTGTTTGCTGTCTGCGGTGGAAAAGGCAGCTGACATGGGAGGATGCTTCTACTGCTGATCTCTGCTGGTTTTTTTAGCACATGCAGTGTGGTTTGGTTGGGACATGAAGCAGAATAACCACCACTCTTGTATCACTGCTTCCTTTCAGATCAGTGCTGGGTGTTGGGAAATAGGAGCACCTGCTTTGAGGGCCAGGTGAGGATCAAAGCACAGAAATTCCTTTTTGTGGTTGTGCCTCTTTTTTTTCCAAATGGCCTTGCATTGGAGAGAAAAGAAAGAAAGGAAGTACATTAATTGGTTAAGACTGACAGAAAGCTGTAGAGAAAGAATGGCTGAAATCATCCTGGTGTCTCACCTGCACCACTGATCACCCCGTCATGGACCGCAGTCTACATCACAGCTCCTACTGGAGGCCATTATAACAGCAGGGTCTGCAATCCCAGATGGACTCATGGCATGTCCATTGCAACCAGTATTTCTGAATCCCGAAGTCCTGAGAGTTATTTGTAAGAACCGATGAACAACTTGGAAAATAGGCAAGATGCAGAAGAAAAATAAACTGTGCTCCCAAATAGTCATCAGTGTAGAGGTAAGTTGTAAATATCCATCAGTATGGACATAAAAATGTCCATCATCTTATGTATCCAGTCTAACAGGCAGCTGCAGAAGCCAGTTAGAAGATGCACATGATTTGACTCTCACATAGCATAGCACAACCTTCAGCTTTCAATCAGAACATGGTAAACTAAGAATTTATTTACATACACCTGAAAGCACTGTGGCCTGATGAATGAGAAAGATTCATTCCATTCAATGCCCAGTGTCTCAGAGCTGTCATTTGGTTAAGTTCTGTTCACCAGAGGAAGGACCTTCCCACTGAGCATAAGGAAAGTGGAAAGTTTCTGGTGCTACAATTGGGCTACGGACGCTTTGAAATCCCAAAGGCGTTTCAAAATGATCAAACTGAAATGTTGATAAAGAAAGGTTCTCTGAGGTCAAAAATCCATGGGAGGAAGCAAAATCAGAGCTGGTGGTTTTTTTTTCTTTTAACTATCTATACATCATTTTTAACACAATCAATTCAAACAAAATGCAACTTTGCCAATGGATTGTCATTAATTTCCCACCTTCCTATCAGCAACAGAGCCAGAGACAGTAGCTTGGCACTCCAAATATTTTCACCTGGAACTGCACCGATGGTGAGAAAGCACTTCAGGAGACAGAGATCAAAGCTTATTTCTCTCTAGACTCCACTGCAAGCATCGGGAAGCCTCTCGCAAGATGAAAAGGCTGGGAAAGCAAGAAGGGAGCTTACACCTCTTTAAGGAGCTATCAGCAGAAACCTCAAAACGCAGTGTTAGCCAATGGCCCTCCGCTGAGACTCTCTTTCATGTGATAGATTGCCAAATACTCCAAGGATGATAAATGCTGAACTTTGAATGATTATTCTAACTCAGAGGAAGAAAAGAAGGCTTATGTCTGGCATTGTGGGAAATGTAATCAGATGTCCCTGACACATTAGCAGTCAAGTGTTTGTCCTGGAATGAAAGAGAGTAGTTTAACTGGGATTATCAAAATATATTTACTTTTTTTTTTTTTTCTTTCAGGATTAAGGAAAGAAAAACCTTGATGACTGAACGTGCTTACAGGGAAAAAGACTTTGAATCATATCTGAGAGTTAGGAGGGATGCGTTTTCTATGGGAAAAAAAGAAATCATATTGATCACGGACAAACATTATCACCATTTGGCAACAGAGATGTAGGAGAGAGTTTACAAGGCATGATCCCATTTTAAAGATTGGCTTTGGAGTAAACTGGAATGTTCCAGAAGTTTTTTGTAGCCACAGGTTACACCTTATGGAGAAAATAGAAAATACCTGAAGGAATAGATAGCTGGACAGCCCCTGGCTGCCATCCCCTTCTCCAGCTACAGCATTAAGACTGTTACTTAGACAGTAGTCTAAGACAGGTTCCAGTTACTCTTCTCCTGCCAGTTTGATCTGCATGGCTCCAGGATTCTTCATGCAGCTCCCAGAGAATTTATGCACATCTTCCAAGAAGCTGGCAACCTGCATTGCCACGTTGTTGTTACCTTTGCTCTTACAAGGTGCATTCAGACAATTATGGCAAAACCTGTTTGCATCTTCTTGCAGAAAGCCTTGCATTTGTCCATTTTGCAGCACCACATAATAAAAAATCATGGATTCTGACTCCAAGCTGTATGCAAGGCTGATGGGAGAGCTGACTTTGAACCAGTTTGAATTTGCTGTCTCATGGAGCTGTTAAGTGCTTGTGCAACCCCCAGAAAGCCCCTTAAACAAAGAGACATGTGGTAGAGAACAGAAAACATCACACAGTGGCCAGCCCCTAGGTGGCTACCAAACCCTTAAACATTGCCATTTGTGGCTGGGTAAAATGAGACTGTTCTGTCCTTTGGATTTACGAGTGCACGAGAGATCCATGGCCTATGGAATGTTTAAGAGACATCTTTGACATCCTCTGGCATACCAGTAGTAAACTTCATCTCAGCTGGGAATTAGCTTCTTCTCAGCACTGCTCCTCTGTGCCTGGCTGACTGTTGTCCTTTATCCTCTGCAATAATGACGATGGCTGAAAATGAATGTGGGACAACTGGTGCCAGTTTCCTCAATTTAGCAGCACATGGACATTTGTGTGGAAGTGTGAGCCAAGATGTTTGTGTTCATTCCCATCGTTCTCTCGATAAAATGATTTTATAAATAATCAGGCCTTAATTGTGTGATTCCAGTTAATGCAGAGGGGAGTTAATTAACATCTGGAACAAGTTTCCTGGCCTGAGCTATTAGCTGTGTCTGGTGCAGAATTCAAACAACGCATGAAGTGAGGCCTATAGCCAAATGATTTTGTACATAGCTGAAATGAGAAATGACCAAAGATGGATGAGCTATGGCAGCTGTGCCAAGAGAATGTCCATTTTTGGTAAGCAAGTGTAGGCTGTGTCAAGGCGTGAGCGTCGTGCCAGTCCGAGAGGTGCACCGTGCTGCAAAGAATAGGCATCACCTCGTGATTTATCCCTTCTGCTAATCCTCCAGTTCTCCCCTCTTGTCTCCAAAAGTCTCACAGATCAGTGAGTCTTTCACAGCTGAGGGAGGAACAAAGCTGCCAGCATGAAGGCCAGGTCTCCCGTGCAGCCTTGCTCATCCTCACTGTGCTTTATCCCATCTATTTGCAGAGTCAAAGAGGTGGATTTTATTTTGTGTCACTGAGAAGGAGAATACCAAACCATGAACAGTCAAAATCTGAACATCTCTCGTGTATCAAATACAGAAACTCCTATGCAGCCTTTTAAGCAGCACCATCTCTCCTACAGAGATGTCCCGGTCAAAGTGGGGATGGAGTATCTCTGGTTTGGGGTATTGTGAAATCTTTTTAGGTAAACCCAACCCATTCCGATCAACCTGGAAATACATTTTAAGAAAAAAATATTTTTTAGATCTTTTATTCTTCTGCCTTTCGTTTCTGCTTTTAAGCAGAACATAAGTCCACAGAAAATTCAGCAACTTTGTATAATAAATGGCTAAAACTTGAGATTTGCTTACCATTTCTCTCCATTACCTTTAAAACCATGACCCTATGGGAGAAAAGGAGCAAATAACACAAGCAGTGCTGATTCCTGTAATGGCACTCACAGCTGACCCACTCTGTGATCAGCCCCACCAGGAAGCCAGCACTTCATGCATCATCTCCTCCAAGCATGGCAACTGATGTGGGGCACCTTGGCTGCACACAGGACATCACAGGACCATGGAAAGCCCTCAGGTTGGATGGAATTCCTGACAGTATTGCTTTTTGGACCAAAAGTCCCAAACCAGAAGCAGGTATGACAAAAAGCTTTTCACTCTTTAAACAATTCCGTTTCTAGTTTTCGCTATGAAAAGACACTCAACATCCCCAGGAATAGATTTTCACATTTATCTTGTGAATCTCTGCATCTACCTAAGGCGGAAATAATATATCTGAGCTAGTTTAGATAGCTGCTCTCTTATTACCAATGCTAATGTGATAAATTGTCAGCCGAGGATTCTTATCCATATTCCTGTTTGGTAGAAACCTATGTTGTGTTTTATGCACGCAAGTTTCCAGTGCTGCAGCTAGAAAGCATGCAGATGAAGAATGCTTCTCCAAATAATTCTCTCTCTAGTAATCATAAACAATCCTTGCTGAGCCCCAGCAGAAAATTGCAAACTGTGGTGCAAACTGTATTTCCATGAAGTTCTATTCAGTCACATGAAGGACAAGGAGAAAGGAGAACAAGTCAGCAGATGAATATGGGTGAAATGGAGAGCAGTGTAGGAAACGGGGGTGTGCAGTGTGGCACGGCTCCGCTCTTCCTAGAAGTGGTCACCACTGAGTTGAGTGTCAGAGCTCTTCTTTGGGCTGTCAGGTGCCACCACAACCACAGCCCCAGCCGAGTCCACGGGAATCTCCTCCTCATCCCATAGCAGACTTGTGGAGTTACGACCGCTGCCTTAATTGCCACATCCTCTTCTTTCTTTGCAAGACTTATAGATTTGGCACTCCAAAGGAAGCAGTTTTCTGGTGATATAGGATAGCACTGATTAATCCAAGAAGCTGCTGAAGGCCACACCATGCTTCCATTGAAATGAAGATGTCTGGGATAAAACCCTGCACTGCAGCCAGCTCTGGGGCCCACTTCAGACGTAAAACAAGGGAAGGTGTGATGCTGGGCAATGCCCAGTGAGAGGCATGGGATGGCAGCATGCATTCCTAGACATTGAGGTACCCACTGTTACATTAAGCAGCTAAAATGAAGGGTAAATCAGCCCTCTTTGATTTACGGCCAGTCTGCATTCCATGCACAATTTTTGTAATCTGTATCATAATTAAAAAATTGCAGATAACTTTTTAATATCGACATTAAAAAGAAAAAAAGAAATAGGCAAATCATTCACTGTGTTTTTATTACCGATTTACGAGCTCAAATCAAATGGTTTACGGCTTTGTGTTTTGAAAATATACAGCACAAGGAAACCCTAGCCTGGCAAAATTATGCTTTTATGGTAACGACAGCGATGAGTTACAGTTCTTGTAGTTAAACTATAACGGCCACACAGATGCTGGGAAAAAGCTTTCGTACAACGTTTCGCCACCGTAAGCACAGCACCTGCCAGCACAGCCACGGCGCCCAGAAGAGCACGTTGGCAATTCTTTATGAGTATTATTCTCAAGGAGTGTAATTGGACCATAAACATTCTCTTGGGAATAAAACATCAGTCTGCAGGCTTTAAAAAAATACACAGATGGCACGGGCGGATGTTTCATTGTGTCTCTAGCCATTGTGCCCTGCTCCACCCCCCTTGGTGTTGCTCCTGAGATGCTCTCCAGAGGCACCAGCACTGGTTCCCATGGCACATCAAAACCATCTGCTGGACGTAGAGCCACAGAGCAGTCTCTGAGGCACAAAGTTAGCCAAAAGGTTTTCTTCCACAGCAAAGGATGAGGCAGATGATGGCCATGAGCTGTGGCACAGGACAGTCTAACTGTTATGGTGGTGCACGTTACAGATGTGCCAGGCAGGGGTGAGCTGACTGCACTCACTAAGCTAAGAACAGGCAGGAAATGAGGTACATCACATCACTGAAAGAATGACATTGCTTTCATTTACTGTCACTCCCTTTACAGAAAAGTTCCCCTGCTGCACACTCCTGCTAAGTACGTAAAGGTTTTGTTCCAAATGCACAGCCTGACTTTCTCACCAAAGCAAGTGTCATGGAGTATCTAAGAGTTTAATGAAGGGTACCAACAGGCTGTATAAAACAAGAGCAGCTACCCCAGCACTCCTTTTCAGAGGTTATTATAAATCAGAAACCACAATCCTTGTGTCATGGGAATGTCAGAGAGGTAAAACCATCCCCAAGTGAAGAACCACTGCTACAAATCCACGTGGACGTGTGTTCGTCTCGAGGAGGGCTGCAATACTGCAAGAAAACCTTCCCAAGTCCACAGCCCACCAGTTTCTTTATTTAAATCTTTTCAGTCCATCTGGACAGAGTATGAATGAAGATCAGACATTGCATATTTCGTTCTTCATCACTGAACCTGCTCCATCTTACTCAGTATTAAAGCCCTGCTTGTGCCTTGGGCAGCAGTCGCTGACCCTTTGTATTAAGACCCCCACTGCAGTGCATGCTTCATGCATATGCCCACTGATGTATTTTAGAGTGAAGGCAATTTTTTGTTTTGGATTTCTCTGCTTGGCCTTGTCTTCCGCAGAAAGCACCTCCTCTATCTATCTTTTCATGCCATATATTTCTCCCTACTCCCTGCTGTATTGTGTTGTTGCGTTCCACAGAAAAAGCTTTCTTATGTCTATCTTTGCCAAAACCCCAGGAGCCCCTTAAACGTCACTTTCAAGGGCTCTTTATCATTTGGTTGAATTTTCCTCTAATTGTATCCTTTAACTCCAACAGGGGTTTGGGGACTTACTTTGTATGAAGGATGCTATAGAAAACACAGTTGCATTGCTAGTGGTTCTGCCTTTATGTTTCGATCTGCACAACTCTCTGCACACCAATTTGCTTTCTCTTTTCCAATACCCATTTTCTCCCAGGACAGAGCTGTCTTCAAATAATTTAATTATCATGTGGCATACACCTTCTTAGCCCCCTCTGAAACAGCATGTGATGTCTTCAGTTTACATCACTTGTTGGAAAACACTCCAAAGCATTGAAAAACTATTAAATTGTTACAGTATTGGATGCCAACACACAGGGCTATTAGTCTAATTCATCCTTCAGATCAAAGCCCACACAGGCAGCTCTCCTGCCTACAGCTATTTTCCTTTTACTTTCCTGCTTGACAGTAGTCCCTCGTATCCCTCTGTTCTCCTCTCTTTGAACATACACATTTTCCTTTAGTCACGGAAATATAATTTATGTCCATTATACTGCATTATAGACTGCAGATCGGGACGAGCGCAAGGATCGCCTGCTCATCGTACGTCCAGTTTCCAGAAATAAATAAAAAGGAAGGCACCCCTCTTTGCTGGGGGGAGAGAAAAGCCAAAGGGGGAGGACTGGGGGGCTGCAGCGGGACTCTACTCTCAAAGTTGAATTTCCAAGCAGGGACCTTGAAGCACGATTTATTAGCAGCATGCTGTTTGCTTTTGTCACGTTGGGATGTGGCGGGGGAAGCAGTGGCCCCACTCCAACCCAGACCACCCAGTGAGCTGCTGGCTACCGGCAGGCACAGCCCGGTGCAATGGGTCACCCCAACTCTGCAGCTCCAGCCTGGCTTGGAGGTGAGAGCAGCAATAACAGCAACACCCCCTTCACCCCCCCCTGCATCCCCCCAGAATAAAAAATAAAATAATTATATCCTAACAGACAGGCTGTCTGGGACGAGAGAATTGCAAAAACAGTCCCCACCCCAACAGGGAGAGTGTGTGTGTGTGTGTGTGTGTGTGTGTGTGTGTGTGTGTGTGTGTGTG